>NC_080175.1:62506852-62806852 GCF_950295315.1 Erinaceus europaeus
GGGGTTCCATTACAGGTTTCTCTTTTTACCTAGAGTATAGTTGTTTTATTATTTTTTTCCATTTTTACTTGTGATTGATAGGGAGTTACAAGATTGTAAGATTACAGCACATAAAACTATAGTTGTTTTATTTTCTAAAAATTCATGAAGAGATAACTTTGCAGTGCATTTTCCTTTAGGATTTACATACTTTAATAAAATGTTAAAAAGAAAAACACATTTTGACAGAAAGTGAACTGTAACTTGTCTTTTTTTTTTTTTTAATCACTGGTGCTCACTAGAAATGCACCATTCCTGGCGACCTATTTTCCTTTTATTCCCCCTTTTAAAAATTAGATTTGTTAGGGAGAAATTTTGAGGGGAAGGGGAGATGGAAAGAGAGAAATGAATTGAGACACTTTCAGATTGGCTTCACTGTGAAGTTTCCCTACTGCAGGTAGGGAGCAAGGGATTGAAACATACTGAAGTGTGGCCTCAGCTAGCTTTGCCACCACTAAAAGTACCAAACAGGTCCTGTAAAATATCTCACTTGTATAATATCATGCTTTGCCTTGTGAGACCCAGGTCAAGCCCAGCTCCAAATCACACTGAAAAAAAGATGCAGTGTTGGCATCTTTTTAAAATTCCTATAAAATTATCTTAGCGAGGGAGTAAGAGAGAGAAAGAGAGAAGAAAACACATCAAACATATATAAAGTACAGAAAATAAAAAAAAGAAAATATCAAGCATATCAATAGTCTTCATTTTCTTAAAAATAACTCAGGTTAGACAGAAAGACAGATGAAATTTGTAATTATTGAAAAGAGCAAAATATAATTCTAAATAATTTAAAGCATCAAGATTTTAAAAGTAAAACACTCACTTTTATATTTATGACATTTGAACTATGACTCTAATAGTCAAGGAAAGTTTTAGTCATTTATGTACACGTGTGTTTATGAATATATGTTTACATGTGTATATAAGTATAAATGTACATATACACAAAGGTATAGAGAAATTAATATGTTTCAATGCATTCAGTTTTATTTTCTACTTATTTCCTTATTTAGAAGGTTTTACTTTCTACTTATTAATTTACATAGTTTTTTATTTTTTATTTAAGAAAGGATTAATTAACAAAACCATAGGGTAGGAGGGGTACAATTCCACAGAATTCCCACCACCCAATCTCCATATCCCACCCACTCCCCTGATAGCTTTCCCATTCTCTATCCCTCTGGGAGCATGGACCCAGGGTCATTGTGGGTTGCAGAAGGTAGAAGGTCTGGCTTCTGTAATTGCTTCCCCGCTAACATGGGCGTTGATTGGTTGGTCCATACTCCCAATCTGCCTCTCTCTTTCCCTAGTAGGGTGGGTCTCTGGGGAAGCGGAGCTCCAGGACACATTGGTGGGGTCTTCAGTCTAGGGAAGCCTGGCCGGCATCCTGATGACATCTGGAACCTGGTGACTGAAAAGAGAGTTAACATACGAAGCCAAACAAATTGTTGAGCAATCATGGACCCAAAGCTTGGAATAGTGGAGAGGAAGTGTTAGGGGGTTACTCACTGCAAACTCTAGTGTACTTTTGCTTTCAGGTATATATTTTGCACTAGTTTATGGATACATTTGAACATATGATCTCTCTCACAAAACCTGGTGTATATCTAGGTTTTGGGACTTTGTTAGAAAGTGAACCACCTGAGATGGAATTAGAGTGTACTATAAAAGGAAAGGTCTCACCCGAGTAATGAAGCTGAAGGGTTGTCATTCCACAAGTGAAGTCTCTGGACACAGTCTGAAGTGAAGCATGTTGAGGTGGCAATCGTTGTGTTGGTTAGATTGTGATCAGCAGATGCAATATTATTTGATATGGATTGGGAGAGGCATATGGGAAAGTGGGCCCTATCCAATGGTTCCAGGACTGGGGGAAGTAGAGGCTCTATAGTGGAGATGTGAGGTTCCTGCTGTCTTAGGGTTCAAAAAGACAATCGATAGTTAATGTTTTCATCACATTATTTGGTAATTGGGTTAACTTTGAAAAGTCCTTTTGTTATGGTTTGCTGTACAGTACCCAGTATCTTGTATATAGCTGTGCTATTGGTTGCTTCTGATCTACTTGGTCTAGGCTTTGAGAGAGTCTGTATATCAGTTACACAGCCTATATATTGAAAAGATTCAGTTTGTGTTTTGAAAAACTTCGAGACATACAATTGATTTTCCCCCTCTCGTATTAATTAACTAGTGATTTATATGACTACATTTTACTAGGAGTGCACATAAACACCATTCCCACCACCTGTGACCTATCCCTCCCACCCACTCCCATCCCCCACTGTCCCATGAAGCTGCATGTCTACCCCTCACCACAGGGTTTTTACTTTGATGCCCTACTTAAAATTTGGTCAGGTCCTGTTTTTAGTTTCCCTTTCAGATCTTCTTACTCAACTTCTGTTGACAGGACACATCATAGTCACAATGAGAAGAAGTAAGGATAAAGAAAGGATCCTAAAGGCTGCAATAGAGAAACAAAAAGTCACATACATAGTTTTTAAATTACAGTATCAAGAATTTGTAAAGCTAATTTATGGAAATTGACATTATTGCAATTTAGAAATCATTAATATGAGAAGATACATCCTTGGTTTTAAAAGCAATTTTATAGCCATGTCTTCTAGAAAGTTAAATAATAATAATTACTTCAAGTGGGGAATTATTCTTTTGTGATGAATCATAGAATTGCTTATACCTTATTTCTATACCTAGTATGTGGCATTTCCTAGAAATATGCTAATCCTTGCAATCTACATTGTCAGTTTAATGATACATGTGACAGTCTTTATAGAGACATAGTTCCACTTAGATATAAGTTCCAAGGAACAAATGCCAGTTGATCCAAATTTTCAATATGATAATCATGCACATAAATTGTTTTATTATTAGAGACCTGTGGTTTCAGAGACTCTCTTGGAAATTCATAATTTATATGAGCTCAAATATACAATAGGTTTGAATATGAATTGTGTATTCAGAAGATAGCAATCTCAGAACAGTATATGTGTGTGAAAGAAAATTATTAACTTTTTGTTTTCTATTTTAAAACATTTAGTTTTTATTATTAGAGACAGAGAAAGAGAAATTAACAAAGGAGGTGAAGGGAGAGAGAGAGAGAGAGAGAGAGAGATACCTGCAGCCCTGCTTCACCACCCAGGAAGTTTTCCCACTGCAGGTGGGAACTGGAGATTGAACCTGGGTCCTAGCACACTGTTATGTCTGTGCTTAACCAGGTGTGCCACCACCTGGCCTGATAATTAATAATTTAAATGACTTTGAAAATTAAATTTAAAAACTAAAAATATAGGTATGTTCAGTATACCTATTTACTTAAATATGTGTATTCTAATGTTTCTGTTTGTTCATGAAGAAATGACAGTTGAGCTTAATTCTCTTTCTTGTTTTCCCTTTACCTTCCATTTGTGTTTACCTGTTTTACAAGAAGATCTCAGTTTTTATTGCATGCTTATAACACAATGAAACGTGCTCTAGGTCATGCTCCTAATTTACCAAATCTATTTCAAATAATGCAAATATCAATATTTGTTCAGTGGGGCCATGTGCTTGCTTCGCCATGCACATGACTCAGACTCAAGCCCACCCCCAACCACAATAGAGCAAGCATCAGTGCTATGGAATCTTTTTTTTTTTTTTTTTTTGCAATTTGATACATAAAAAGTTGATATAAATAATTTTGTTATCTAGTAAGGTTTCTTTTTTAATTTCTTTATTGGGGAATTAATGTTTTATATTGATAGTAAATATAGTTAGTACATGCATAACATTTCTCATTTTTCCATATAACAATAAACCCCCACTAGGTCCTCTGTCATCCTTTTTGGACCTGTATTCTCCCCATCCCCCCACCCCAGAGTCTTTTACTTTGGTGCAACATGAAAATTCAGTTCAGGTTCTACCAGTGTTTTCTTTTCTGATCTTGTTTTTAACTTCTGCCTGAGAGTGAGATCATTACATATTCATTCTTCTGTTTCTGACTTACTTCACTTAACATGAATTTTTCAAGGTTCATCCAGGATTGGCTAAAAACATTGAAGTCACCATTTTTAATAGCTGAATAGTATTTCAATGTGTATATATATCACAATTGCTCAGCCACTCATCTGTTCTTGGACACATGGGTAGCTTCCAGGTTTTGGCTATTACAAATTGTGCTGCTAAGAACATTTGTGTACACAAATCTTTTTGGATGGGTGTGTTGGGTTCCTTAGGAAATATCCCTAGGAGAGGAATTGCAGGATCATAAGATAGGTCTATTTCTAGCCTTCTGAGAGTTCTCCAGACTGCTCTCCACAGAGGCTGGACCAACTGACATTCCCACCAGCAGTGCAGGAGGGTTCTTTTGACCCCACAACCTCTCCAGCATTTGCTGTTGCTACCTTTTCTGATGTATGACATTCTCACAGGAGTGAAGTGGTATCTCATTGTTGTCTTTATTTGCATTTCTCTGACAATAAAAGACTTGGAGCATTTTTTCATGTGTTTGTCGGGCTTTTGGATCTCTTCTGTGGTGATATTCTGTCTGTATCCTTTCCCCATTTTTGGATGGGATTATTTGTTTCCTTGTTGTTGAGTTTGGCAAGTTCTTTATATATTTTGCTTATTACACTCTTGTCTGATGTTTGGCATGTAAGGATCGTCTCCCATTCTGTGAGGGGTCTCTTGGTTTGGGTAGTGGTTTCTTTTGCTGTGCAGAAACTTTTTAATTTGATGTAGTCCCATAGGTTTTTGCTTGCCTTAGTCTTCTTTGTAATTGGATTTGTTTCACTGAAGATGTCTTTAAAATTTATACAGAAAAGAGTTCTGTCAATATTTTCCTCTAAGTATCTGATAGTTTCTGATCTAACATCCAAGTGCTTGATCCACTTGGAATTTACTTTTGTATTTGGTGAAATATAAGTTCAGTTTCATTCTTCTGTGTGTTTCCACCTATTTTTTCCAGCACCATTTGTTGAAGAGACTATGCTTTCCCCATTTAATAGTCTGGGCACCTTTGTCAAAGACTAGATGTCCATAGGTGTGGGGGCTTACTTCTGGGCTCTCAGTTCTATTCCACTGGTCAGTGTGTCTATTCCAGTACCAAGCAGTTTTGATGACAAGGGCCCTATAATACAATTTGAGATCTGGGAGTGTGATGCCTCCAGTTCTGTTCTTTCTTCTCAAGATAGTTTTTTCTGGTTCCAGATAAACATTTGTAGCATTTGTTCTATTCTCCTAAGAAATGTGGTTGGGATCTTGATGGGGATAGCATTAATTTTGTATATAGCTCTGGGTAGTATATTCATTTTGATGATGTTAATTCTTCCAACCCATGAACATGGAACATCTTTCCACTTCTTTCTGTCTTTTTCTATTTCCTTGTGTAGTGACTCATAGTTTTCAGTATAGAAGTCTTTCACTCCTTTGTATAGGTTAATTCCTAGATATTTTATTGTTTTTGTTGCTATAGTAAAAGGAATTGATTTATGATTTCAACTTCTTTTAACTTAGTGTTTGCATAGAGAAATGCCACTGAATTTTGTATGTTAATTTTGTAGCCTGACACCTTTCTGTATTGCCTGATGATTTCCAAAAGCTTCTTGCTGAATCCCTTCGGTTTTTCTGTGACTATCATGTCAACTGAAAATAGGAAGAGTTTAACTTCTTTCTTTCCAATCTGTATGCCTTTAATTCCTTGCTCCAGCCTGATCGTTATGGCAAGAAATTCCAATACTATGTTGAATAGTAATGGTGATAGTGGGCAGCCCTGTCTAGTAACTAATCTGAAGGGAAATGCTTCCAGTTTTTGTATGATGTTGGCTATAGGTCTGCTATATATAGACTCCATTATCTTCAGGATTTTTCCATATATTCCCATTATTTGTAGTGTTTTGATTATAAAGGGATGCTGTATTTTGTCAGAGGCTTTCACTGACTATTAGTATGGCCATGTGGTTTTTGTTCTTGCATTTATTGATGTGGTGGATCACGTTGATTGATTTATGTATATTAAACCAACTTTGCAAGACTGGGATAAACCCCACTTTGTCACGATGAACAATGTTTTTAATATACTGTTGTATCCAGTTGGCTAGAATTTGTTCAATATTTTAGCATGTATGTTTCTCAGAGATATTGGTCTATAGTTTTCTTTTTTGTGTCCCTGTCTGCTTTTGGTATCCATGTGATATTAGATTCATAGAAGCTGGAAGGGAGTATTCCAGTGTCTTCAATCTTCTGGAAGACTCTTAAAAGTAGAGGTATTAGTTCTTCTTTGAAAGGTTTGTAGAATTCATTGGTAAAACTATCTGGTCCAGGACTTTTATTCTTGGGAAGGTTTTTGATAACTATTTTAATTTAATTAGTGATGATCCTGTTCATATTATCTAGTTCCTCTTTACTTAATTTTGGAAGTTCGTCGGTATCTAGAAAATCATATATTTCTTTCAGGTTCTCTAGCTCGGTGGCATAGAGTTGTTCATAGAAGTTTTACATGATATGCTGAATCTGCAGTGTCTGTTGTGATCTCTCCTTTCTTTATGATACAATTAATTGAGTCTTCTCCCGTTTTTGTTTTGTGAGTCTGGTTAAAGGTTTGTCGATTTTGTTCACTCTTTCGGAGAACCAACATTTACTTTCATTGATCTTTTGTATGGTTTTCTTATTTTCAATATTATTGATTTATGCCCTAACTTTAGTGATTTATTTCCTTCTAGTTGCTTGATGGTTCCTTTGTTCTTCTTCTTCTAGGTATTTAAGATGTGCAATAAGGCTGTTTATTTGTGTTTTTTCTTCTTCCCTAATGTGTGCTTGTATGGCTATGAACTTCTCTTTCAGTACTGCCTTAGTTGTGTCCCAAATATTTTGATAGCTTGTGTCTTCATTTTCGTTGAACTCCTGAAACATTTTGATTTCTTCCTTTATTTCCTCTTTGAGCCAGTAGTTGTTAAATAGTGTACTGTTGAGCTTCAACATTTTGGGACTATTTCTAATCTTTTGTTGATTGTTCAGTGTTAGTTTAATTCCACTGTGGTCTGAGAAGATGCTTGGGTTGATTTCAATGCTCTTGAATTTGCTGATGCTGCCCTTGTGGCCTAACATATGGTCTATCCTTGAGAATGACCCATGTGGACTTGAATAGAATGTGTATTCCAGTTTCTTGAGGTGAATAACTCTGAAAATGTTGAAAAGTTCTAGTTTACCTGCCTCCTCATTTATCTCCCTCATGTCTTTATTGATTTTCTGCCTGGATGCTCTGTCAAGTTGAGAGAGTGGTGTGTTGAAGTCCCCTACTATGACTTGGTTGCTATTATTATATTGCTGTAGCTCTTTCAGTAGACATTTGATGTATTTAGGTGGCTTCTCACTGGGTGCATAATTTTTAAGTCCTCTTGACTGGCTAATCTACTGAGCATTATGGTATTATTATTATTATACCATCCCTATCTTTTTAAATTTTATTTATTGTAAAGTCTGTTTTGTCAGATGAGAAAATAGCTGCTCCTGCCCTTTTTTGTGGGCCATTGACTTGTATGATAGTTTTCCATCCTTTCACTTTGAGTTTGTGTTTGCCTTATTGAGTTAGGTAGGTTTTCTGTAGACAACATATTGTTGGGTTGTGTTTTCTGATCCATCTTCCTACTCTGTGCCTTTTAGTAGGTGAATTCAGGCCATTGACATTTATTGATATCAAAGATTGAAGATATTTTAATGCCATTCTTATAGATTTTTAGTGTGTTCTGATATATGGCCTATTTATGGTGGTCTGACTGGTTATAGGTGGCTTTTCAGGACTTCTTTCAGGGCATGCTTGGTGATTGTTGATTCTTTCAACTCTTGCTTGTCTGAGAAGGTTTTTATGCTTCCATCTCATGTGAATGACAGTCTATCAGGATATAGTATTCTTGGTTGAAAGCCTTTCTTGTTGAGCACTCGATAGATAACTTGCCATTCTCTTCTGGCCTTTAGTGTTTGTATGGAGAAGTCTGCTGCTAATCTTTTGAGTTTTCCTCTGTAGGTGACTCTGTTTTACTCTTGCAGCCTTCAGGATCCTTTTTTATCTTTATTTCTTTCCATAATAAATACGATGTGTCTATAAGTCTGGGTTCATTCTGTTTGGTACGCTTTGGGCTTCTTGAACCTTTATGTCTTTTATATTTTCTAGACTAGAGAAGTTCTCAGCTTCTGAAGAATGCTTTCTTTTTTTTTATGCCCTGAAGAATGCTTTCTTCCCCCTCCCTCTCTTTCTTCTTCCTCTGTTTCCCTTTTTTTGTATTGTGGTTATTATTATTGATGTTGTTGTTGGATAGGACAGAGAAATGGAGAGAGGAGGGGAAGACAGAGAGGGGGAGAGAAAGACACCTGCAGACCTGCTTCACTGCTTGTGAAGCAACTCCCTTGCAGGTGGGGAGTCGGGGGCTCGAACCGGGATCCTTATGCCGGTCCTCGCACTTTGCTCCATGTGTGCTTAACCCGCTGTGCTACCGCCAACTCCACCCTCTCTTTCTTCCTCTGGTAAGCCAATGATGCATATATTATTTCTTTTGAAGTCATACCATAGATCTCTGTTGTTGTTTTCAGTATCTCTTAATCTCTTTTTAAGATCTCTTACTTTTTTGTCCTCGATCTTGCTAATTCTGTCTTCAGACTCATTTATCCTATTCTTGCTCCTCTCTTGCTAATTCTGTCTTCAGCCTCATTTATCCTATTCTCGCTCCTCTCTACTATTTTCTTGAGTTCCTCTATTTTGTTTCCCTGTTTTGATACTATTTTAGCTTGTTTAGCTAGTTGTGTTCTTAGCTCAGCTATGTCAACTTTCAGATCTCTAATAACCTTGACATAATTAGTGTTTTCTTCCAGAGTCTCAGTTATTGTTTCTGCATTTCTGATGACAATTCTTTAAAAATCTTTACTCATTCCTATGATTATTTCCTTAACTAGTGTTTGGATGTTGACCTTATTATTTTGTGCTTCAACCTTTGGGGGGCTTTTAGCTGGACTCTTGTCCTGGTTCATTTTTCCAATATTTCTTATTGTTGGTTTAACCATTTTATATAGTATGTTATGAGGTCCCTCTCTCAGTTCTTTTCAAATTACTGATCACTCTTCCTGGATTGACTTGTGTCTAAGTAAGGTACTTAATGGGTTCACAGTTGTGGAAACTGACAGTTGTTTCAATAGTATTTTAATCCCTGAGTTGGAGCTCAGTGTCTTAAAAGCCTCTTTTGTTCTTTTCCTTCTCTGTAGGCTATGGGAGCCTAAGGGCTTTTAAACTATAAGTAGGCTTCTTAGCTTAATCACTGACTCCTGACCAGGAGATAAAGCAGGGTGGGGCAGAGATAATCCAGTAGTTATGCAAAGAGACTCTCACATCCCCACCACTAGGCCACTGAGCTATAGATCTTCTCCTGAATTTCCTGGATATATCTCTGTCCCATGGTGTCATCACAGAGCCTCCCTGATGCTGCTCCAGATTCTGAGGGCAGTAGCATTGGAGACTCACTGTTGCATTTGGTGAGTCTTAGGGGAGTCTTCTCCTCCCTTCAGCTGTCTTTTTATTGTTAATACAGACTGGAGGTGGTGTCTCAACGTGTAAACTGCTGGACTGTTACCAGCCATTTAATCTCTCCCTAGGCTCCTCTCTGTCCACAAGCCACAAGTGTTTGCACTCACTGGTGATTTGGTGGGTTCCTGAAGTCCTTCTAGTCCTGCCTTGTTGCAGTCCCAGGTGGTCTCCTTTGGTATTCCTCATTGACCCAGGAGGGAATAGAAGAGGAGGGGAGAGGAGAGAAACACAGCTGCTGCTGTTCATAGATCCACCTCCAGAAGTCCTCGAAATGTTTATTACTATCTTTGTATCTCAGTCTTTCTCTATCTGAATCAGGAAGCCTGCATAATGAATCCCTAAGGAAAAAAAAAAAGACAATGTAAGGTACATTTTTTTTTTAGAAAGTTTGAAGACATTTAGTCTTTATGGCATACAGGTATTTATTTCTCTGTGCAGAACTGGGAAATGAACCTTTTCTGGTGCACACATGATCCTTCTCTGTGGCATCCAAGACATTTGTTTTCAGTTTTTATTAGAGATACTGCGGCAGTGCTCCACCATCATGGAGCTCTGGCAGTGCTGTTCATGTTGCTTGCATGTGGTGCCAGTGCTCAAATCCAAAACCTCATATAGGAAAGTGAATCGTGTTCTTAACACTTGGCAAAGCAGCCCACTATCAAAGTGAGCTTTTCCCTCATCCCTTGGTAGCATTTTACAGCAAAACTATAAAGAATGCATTTGAATATCATTTCCTCAGTATGTTGATACTGGAAGAGATCAGGTCAATGGGTTCAGATAAGGATCAGAGGAAGCTAGTTTATTTAAATTTTACTTGAAAATGAGGGGCATATTTATCAATAGACCTGCTTAAAAGTATGTTATTACATTATATTTACTTGTGAGTGTATGATTTAAAACTAACTAAATGGTTGTTAATTTCTATAGGTGCTGTATACTTTAAGGGTAGCTATGCAATTTTTCTATGAAATTTGCCACATTTTTCATCATTTTCACATCAAATGTGTTGTTTAAAAAAAAAAAGCTGTATTGAGTAAGCAAAGCAAGTGATTAGTCTAATTATAAAAAGAAGTGAATTATGACCCAGATGGGATAGATGATTTTGCAAAGGTCACAAGGGTAATGGCTGCTTGATTAAGCATTAAGAATTATGATCTCTATCTTTTCATCTTTCATATAATTATCTTAAACCTGTGCCCATGTTGGCTATGAGTTTATAGAACATTAGCTATTTTTTTATTAAAAAAATCAGTATTTTATTTGAAATTCAAGAAAATGAATTTCAAAAATTTCCAATTTCACAGATTTATTTTAGTGAACATTTCATAAATAACTTCAAGCTCTAAAATTAAAATGATGTATATCTACTGTATAGAACACTGAAAATATGTTGGAAGTGATTAGTTGCAACAAACCATTTTAATCTTCTCCCAGTATGTACAAAACCACAGTGAATATGAACTTAATGAAACTACACTATAACAATTTGAATGTAGCATAGCTTAGTTTAGGTTTATAATGTGCAAATAATATAATCACCATAAGTCTTTTGATATCAGTAGATGGTGTGCTTGAGGTTGCTATGTTTTTCATTGTTTCATGTACAAAACATTTTCTGTATAATTAAGAATAACATATGCTTTTGTACATATTTGTGATTTTATTTTTTGCCTCCAGTGTTATTATTGGACTTGGTGCTACGCTATGAATCCCTAGCTCCTGGAAGCGTTTTGCCCCTACACACCATTTTATTAAATAGGATAGAGAGAGATTGAGAGGGCAGGGGATTTTAAAAAGGGGGAGAAAATGATGGACATCTACAGACCTGCTCTACCGCTTGTGAAGCTTCCTCCCTGCAGGTATGTTCTTGTGGAGGAGGCGGGGGATCTCAAACCTGGGTCCTTACAGGGGATCTTGTGCACAGTATTATGTATGCTTAATCTTGTGCGCCACCATCTGGCCACTGAAATTATTTTTTGAAAGGGGACATAAGGAAAATTTTCTATGAAAATTACATATTGCTAAACATCTGTTCTCAGGAATATATTGGCTGAAAGTGATTGAGAACTTTGAAAAGGAAAAAAATATTATCTTTTCTCTAATGTCACTGTAAAGGGTAAAGGAAAGGGTTAAATAAATTAATGTGGAGCAAATACAATTACCACATGAGTTAAACCAAGCAAATAGCAGGTCATGACACAAGTGGCTTTATTTATTAAAACTTTATCCTTTTCTTGGATTATGCCATATGCCTAGTGTTTGTTTAATTATTGTGTCTTGGGTATTCATTAAATATGATTCTCTGGTGAGTGGGCATATTATTCAGACAACACATAAAATTATCACGAGACTTAAGTTCTCTAGAGAAAATTTTGTCAGAAAGGTCAGATAGATAGTATATCTGAACTCTCGACTTCCTACGATATAAATATATATTACTAGATAACTTTATCCTACCTTAAAATAAGTGAATACTATATACCATAATTTCACTCTGGTATTAAGAATATATGCTTTGGGGACAATAGAGTAAGTATCCTCATTAGATTAATTCTGGGTCTTGTTCTGTATTAAAATGACATGATTATAACTTCACAGTTTGTGTTTTCAGTGATTTATGTATCTAATTCCATCTTTTTATTTTTCCTTTGTTTTCACATCACTCCGCAAACAAACTTCTCATAATGTAATGCTATAAAAGAATTGTAAATTGAACACTACATTTATAAGGAGGGAAATATATAAGAAATGTAGATGAAATAACTGATGAGCTATTGGACCATCTAGCTACACATAATATATATGTGTAGCTATTCACAAATAGTCAATAATGTATAGAAATGTTCAGTTGTGATGTGCTGTGTAGCTACTATTAAAATTCTCTAAGAAGTATAGCTTAATTTTTTAAAATGGCTTATTATATTTATTATATAGAAGATTTGAAGTTTTCTGTAACTGACAATGTCTAAAGACAGTACTTTCATTTCAGTTGTTTATACTTAAAGGAAGATCTTATTATAACACATCAAATATAATTCTGATTGTAGACCCCCCCATTAACAATCAGTGAGACTGAATTAAAATAAGTATTTCATTGTTTTATAAGGACCTGAGTGTCATGAAGTAGAACCAGACATATATTTGGAGGATGATAAAAGTAAGTAAAGCCAATTAATGATAGTAAAGTGTAAACATGGCTTTGTCATGTAGGTTCTCTGGCCCACAAGAGATACTTGATAAAACATAAGGCTTTCTTTTCTGTACAGTAGTGAGTGATTCATTCAGTTAAAAAGAAAAACATATAATGACCAATATATAGCCTGTGTACATTGGGCAGTAGGATTATGAAATAAATAAATCAAAGCTTCAAACTATAGACTTTCTTTTTCCAAGTGCAATTTTCTGTTCAGTCCCATGGCACACACAGTATAAAAAGAGGGCTGATTAAAATGGGGCAGGTGTCCTGGAAACATGCCCAGAAACTTAGGAGAAACCTCTGGGGAACACAAGCAGGGAGTAGAACACATGTCACTTTAGATTACACAATGTTAGACCCAATAAAACCTAAACATTTATCTAGTCCTACCCCTCTGGTGTACAAATGAGATATTACAGTTCCTCAGGTTTGGGGTTTGCATTCAATCCCTTAGGGACTAAGAAGGAACACTGTCTTCTGAAACCAAACCAGAGTATTAATGCCACTTAGTTCTTCAATGATTATTTTAGTAGAAAATAGTTATTTGTATAAAAAGAAGACTTTCGTAAAATATATTTTAATTGTTACAGCAAGCAAAGAGTTCTTTTAATAATAAAAAATATATAGCTCAAATATAAAAATGATGGTTGGGAAGGTAACTGGTAGAGCCTAGATGGTGGGGCTATAATATTTCAGGCTCCCAGCACTTCATGTATTAGAGTGGCTTTCTAGTCTCTGTCTCTTCTTTCTTTCAATTTAAAACTCCCTTTATGTAATATGAAATCTGTAACAAATCAAAAAAAGGCTTCAAATTATATATTTTATCTTGACATAATAAGATGAATGCCATCCCTTACAACTTGGCTTTGAAATTAGTAATGATGAAAAATACAAAATTTCATAAATTTCTGGGCATATAGAAGTCATGTGAGATAGGGTGTTAAGTATTGAAAATTGACATTTCATGACTTAAAAGTTATCATCAACCAAGGTTTAATAAGATTCACATTTTCAGATGTTATTCTCAGCCTAGTTCACATGGGATTATGTTGGTAAAAAAAAGATTAATTATTTAATATTGTCCTGGAAGCTATATTTTTGAAGTAGATTTGTTTGAAGATAATTCTGTATCTTACTCCACTCTGACCTAGAGCAAGGATAAGTGTGGGAGTTTTCTTTTCTTTGATGACTATGAAACAGAAATCCCTCCCCTAGAGTCAAAAAGAAACAATAAAATGGTATCTTCCAAACTCCTGAGTCTGCTATAGGAAAAGAAGTGGACAAGATAATTGTATTGATGATAAAAGTAAAAAGGATTCAGCTGCTGCAATGTGGTTATTCTCCACTCCTGAATATTTATTATTTATTATTTTTTATTTGAAACATGTTTATTTTGTTTTTATTATGTTTTTATTTGTATTTGTTCATTGAGGAGGTTAATGCTTTACTAGAGAGGAGTTCATTTACACTGAAGGATTTAGACTATGTAGCAAAGATGTATTGGAGAGAGAGGAATTGATTAAGGCTATTCAATTTAGCTTTGAAAATACATCAGAAGGAAGCTGGAGAAGCTAGACTAGTGGGTTCCTGGGTGCTCAGTAAGCAAATATTAGCTGAAAATGTTAAGGCAAATGATAATAGGCCTCCAAATACCTACAAATGTATGTTGGGTTGGAGGCATGTTAATGATCACCGGTGGTAACAATAGACATCCATACATGAGGCACCACAAGTCCTGAGTTCAATCCTTTGCACCACCACTAGTCTGGGGTCACAAGTGCATTGGTAGGAAAAATAAGAGTATATTGTAAACAAAGGAATTTGTTTCCATTTTTATCAGTGATCTGTTTACAGTATCAGAACTTAACACTGGTGCTCACAGTACACAAAGGGGCAGAAATATGTCTAAATTTCCACTAAGATGTTAAGTTTCTCTGATTCACTGGCACACCGGGTTAAATGCACATAGTATGAAGTGCAAGGACCCACACATGATTCCAGTTTGAGACCCCAGCTCCTCACCTTCAGGGGGGTTCACTTCCTCTCTCCCCTCTCTATCTTCTCCTACTCTCTCAATCTCTCTGTTCTATCCTATAAAATGGGGGGAAATGACCATTTTTGAGCTCAATATCTCTCTCTCTCTCTCTTTTTCTCTCTCTCTCTTTTTCTCTTTCTTTCTCTCTCTCTTCCTCTCTTTCCCCCCTCCCTCCATCCCTGTGTGTGTGTGTGTGTGTGTGTGTGTGTGTGTGTGTGTGTGTGTGTGTGTGTGTGTGTGTGTTGGGTCAGCCTAGTGAAAGAAATAAGAGTGAATTCTATAGATTAGTGTTGCCTGGGATCAAGTTTCAGATTAACTGTTTAGTATGCGTGACCTCCAGAGACTTAATTAAATTAATTTTATTAGTATTCATTTATTTATTTCTAAACTTACTTATGAAAGAGAGAATGAGAAGAAAAGGTAAGAAATCCATCCAGCTTTGGCATAAAGTAGTTCCAGAGAATGAATCTGTCACCTCTGGAGCTTCAGACATACAAGTTGTTGCTCTAATGATCTTGAGTTATCTCCCCTGACTGAATTAATTTTGTGATGTCTCTGTTAGTTTATCTACATCATAAGTATAATAATAGAATAGCAGTCTAGGAGGTGGCAATGTGGTAGAGTGCAAGATAAGTTCAATCTTTTGCACTGCATGTATCAGAGTGATGTTCTAGTGTTTTCTCTCTCTCTCTCTCACCCTCTCTCTCTCCATATATATATGTGTGTGTGTGTGTGTGTGTGTGTGTGTGTGTGTACCACTAATACATAAATGATTTTAATTTAAAATTTAAAATTGTTTTTAAATTTATTTATTTTCTCTTTTGTTGCCCTTGTTTTTTTTTATTATTGTTGTAATTATTATTGTTGGTGTTACTGATGTTGTCCTTGTTAGATAGGACAGAGAGAAATAGGGAAGACAAAGAGGGTGAGAGAAAGATAAACACCTGCAAACCTGCTTCACCGTCTGGGAAGCAACTCCCCTGCAGGTGGGGCGCAGGGGGCTTGGATCTGGATCCTTATGCTGGTCCTTACACTTTGCACCACGTGTGCTTAATCTGCTGCACTACCGCCCAACTCCCTAATTTAACAATTAAAGCGGGCAGGGTTGTCATTCAGCAACAGAATACATATCTTCCATAAGTGAGATCCAATGCCTCAATCAGTGGTATTGCAAAAATGGTGTTGTGCTATTCTCCCTCTCAAATAATAATAATAATAATAATAATAATAATAATAATAAAGTAAAAAGCTTAATCCTGAGCAGGCTTTTTCCAGGAATAAAGAAGTTGAATTATTTTGAGTTCATGTAACTCTCCATAAAAATTCCTTATTGGCGTTAACATTATAAGTAAGAGTTCTAGTAAGCTGGATTTCTTGTTACTGACAATGTCAGATCAAGGGTCATACTTATTTACATGTTTATTAGAAACTGTCCAACTATTCTCTAAAAAGCCTTTTACAAATTACCTCCCTTCCAGAGCTAAAGATGAAAACTAACTATAAATGGAGGCTGTTTGAAGGGAAACATCAGGAGGTCCTTTTAGCCATGAATGATAGTTTACAGAAAGCCAGCTGCTTTGAAAGTTATTTAGGAGAAATATACAGAACAGGTGGACTATATGACCTGTTTGCCCTGAGAAAATTGGTGTTTGAAATGACCCGATTCTCAACCTGAGTTTTCAAAGTGACAAATTATGCTCATTTGGCTCATAATGATATTCTGATTATAGGCCATAAGACCAATGATTAATATCCTTGACTATTTTTCTTAATGTTCTCAAATCCTGTTGTGACCTTTTCCATATGCAAGCATGTAGCAATGTGTTCAGATGTAGCTAATTTTTTGTGGCATTTATTAAATGTATATGTATTTTCTTGGGATAAATGTCTTCTATTTTAAGTTAATATTGCTATACTTCCATTATATAGAACCCTTAGCTTATTTATTTTGAAAAATTAATAATGGGGAGTTTTAAGAATTATCTCATTTATCTTTCTTTGGTAGAATTTATGAAGCTCTTAAGTGTATCACACATACTTAAGATACACTTGGATAAACTACATGGGTATCTTTGGCTATGATATTTACTAGTTAAACATGATTTTCATTAGTCCATTCTTAGTATTAACTGAATTTCTGCTATGTAATAGGGCTAAATCTGAGCACTGGAATTACAAATGTGAACAGAACAGAGCAGGTCTTTGTTCTAGTGATGCTTACGAGTTAGTATAAGACTGAACTATCAACAGTCTTCATTTGTGACTTACTGGTATTCTGAGGACATGAAATATATCACATGAAGAAAATTAAGATGGGAATTATTATATTTTAAATTTTGAAGAGAGAATTCAGTATTAAATATAAGTAACCCAGGAAGAATGGAAAGTTCTAAAAGAGAGTAGACTATTCTGAAAGATTCAATCCATAAAAGGAAAAAAAAAAAGCTAATATGGTGTGCACGGCAAACAAATATTGGGGTTGTTGGGAAGCTTGATGGAGATTGCAGTGATGGTAGTTTAGGTTAAAATGAAGAGAACTCAGGAGTAAATCAGAAAAGAGAATTGGAAGCTATATATGTACACCCACTGCAAAAGTTTAGCTGGACAAAATGCAGGGAATTGGGGAGTTTGCTAGGAGAATGCAAAATACTTGGGGCAGAGGGTGCTTCCTTGAGTATGGTGGGGGCAGGGGCTTGAACCTGGGTTGTGCACATGATAAAGTAGATGCACTACTACACTGCAAACCCCTCCCAAGTATTTTAAATAGGAAAACTACAATGAGGGAACATGAAAACCCAACCCATTATTTTCCTTAAATAGGTTATACCTATTTTTTCTCTCTTTCTGAAGAGGAAAAAAAAATCTCAGAGTTCTGAGGACCTGATTACGATCAAATAAATGAAATACTTAGCTTTTAGTTATATAGGCATTGTCCTTAAACATAATGTTCTTTTCTTCTTTTTTAAAATGTATTTATTTAATGAAAGAAGAGAAGGGGAGTGTGAGTCTAAAGTACTAGCTTAAGTCATGTGCATTGCTGGTGTTCAAACCCGAGACATTATACACATAAACTATGTAATCTGTGTACTACTGAGTGACCTTTGCAACCCTATGAAATTATTTTCCTGATTATGAATGTTCCTTGAAAATCTAATTCTGTCCCCTTTTCCGTTTTTCATTTCAGCCTACTTGGCTGTGTACCTGCCTGACTTCCTTCTTCTCTTCCCTCCCCTCCCCTCCCTTCCCTTCCTTCCCCTTCCCTTTCCTTCCCTTCCCTTCTTTCTCTCCCCTCCCACTCTTCCTCTTCCTTCCCTCCCTGCTTTCTTGATTTTTTTCTTTCTTGCTTTCTTTCCACCAGAGATATTGCTTGGGCTCAATGTCTGCATGACTCCACTGTTTCCATTGACCATTTTTTTTCCTTTTCTTCCCTTTAGACAGAAGTAAGAGACAGAGAGATAAAGAGCTTGAGAGCAGATACAGAGAAATGAGAAACACCGTAACCCTGATCCACCACCTGTGAAGCTTACCTCCTGTAGGCACTTCTGTGTAGTGGTCTGGGCTCAAGACCCAAGTCCTTACACATGGTAATGTATGTGTTCTAACATGTGAGCCACCTCCTGGATCCTATTCCATTCTATCTAAACATTCATGTTAAGAATAATCTGTGTTCATAATTAATACTCAAATGTCAATTTAATAAATTGATTACTTTGGTACATAAGATATATATGTAATGTGATAGCAAAAACAATTCAGATTTTATATTGTTATTTGAGAGAATTTCTTAGTGTGTAATGTTTGTCTTTAATGAAACAAATTCCAACCTTGGTATTTAGTTCTTTTTTTAAATTTTTTTTTATTTAAGAAAGGATAAATTAACAAAACCATAGGGTAGGAGGGGTACAACTCCACACAATTCCCACCACCCAGTCTCCATATCCCACCCCCTCCCCTGATAGCTTTCCCACTCTCTATCCCTCTGGGAGCATGAACCCAGGGTCATTGTGGGTTGCAGAAGGTAGAAGGTCTGGCTTCTGTAATTGCTTCCCCGCTGAACATGGACATTGACTGGTCGTTCCATACTCCCAGTCTGCCTCTCTCTTTCCCTAGTAGGGTGGGTCTTTGGGGAAGCAGAGCTCCAGGACACATTGGTGGGGTCTTCAGTCCAGGGAAGCCTGGCTGGCATCCTGATGACATCTGGAACCTGGTGGCTGAAAAGAGAGTTAACATACAAATCCAAACAAATTGTTGAGCAATCATGGACCCAAAGCTTGGAATAGTGGAGAGGAAGTGTTGGGGGGGGGGGTACTCACTGCAAACTCTAGTGAACTTCTGCTTTCAGGTATATATTTTGCAGTAGTTTATGGATACGTGTGAACATATGCTCTCTCTCAAAGAACCTGGTCTATATCTAGGTTTTGGGACTTTGTTAGGAAGTGAACCACCTGGGATGGAATTAGAGAATACTATGAAAGGAAAGGTCTCACCCGAGTAATGAAGCTGAAGGGTTGTCATTCCACACGTGAAGTCTCTGGACACAGTCTGAGCTGAAGCATGCAGAGGTGGCAATCGTTGTGTTGATTAGGTTGTGATCGGCAGATGCAATATTATTTGATATGGATTGGGAGAGGCATGCGGGAATGTGGGCCCTATCCTAAGGTTCCAGGACTGGGGGAAATATAGGCTCTATAGTGGAAATGTGAGGTTCCTGCTGTCTTAGGGTTCAAAAAGACAATCGATAGTTAATGTTTTCATCACATTATTTGATAGTTGGGTTAACTTTGAAAAGTCCTTTTGTTAGGGTTTGCTGTATAGTATCCAGTATCTTGTATGTAGCTGTGCCATTTGTTGCTTCTGATCTACTTGGTCTAGGCTTTTTAGAGAGTCTGCATATCAAATACACAGCCTATATATTGAAAAGACTCAGTCTGTGTTTTAAAAAACTTCGAGACATACAATTAATTTTCCCCCTCTTGTATTAATTAACTAGTGATTTATATGACTACACTTTACAAGGAGTATACATAAACACCATTCCCACCACCAAAAGATTGGGTCCCATCCCAGTCTTTATTAAAACCTTTATTAGAACCTTAAAAATCTTTATTAAAATTCTCTGTTTATTAAAACCGTAATCATGAGTTACATATTTACCTTGCTTTAACGTATAGTTATTTGTTTCTCTAAGTTTTCAGAAAATGATTCCTAATTAAGGAGTTAGAGATACACACATACACATACTCTCTCACCCTCTTTGTACACACACACATGCACACAGGCACACACACACATTACTCATGTATGGCACCATTTATAGAATTTCTGAGTTCTGATACTATGTTAGGGTTTAACTGAAACTCTGTATCTGTTAACTTGTCAATTTTGATAATGGATGGGTAAGAAGTTGAGAAATGTTTCATGTTATAGGTGGTAAAATGAAACATTAAGGACACAATTTAAATTGCCTAAAAGAGTTTAGCTATAAAAGTTTTAGCAAATATCCTGCAGCCCTGATTATTTTAATCTACATTCAGATATATAATGGATACAGTAATAATTTGAATGGAACCAAATAGGAGTCATAAATCTTATTTTTAATTATTGTATTGAGAAGAAATAAAGTTAAAGAATTAAAGCTCACATATACAAAATATTTTGATACTTTAAAATATATCTAGCTAGAGTTGAACCCCACTTGAAAATGAGAAAACTAAGGATCCAGGTATAGCTGATGATAATAATATATAAAAGAAATATTATATGTTTGAAGTAAGGAAGTAAGGTTTACAACAAGTACTGAGATAATGAGGAGTAGAGCATATACATGAATATAGTTTATCTTTATTTCCATATTTCAGTAAATAACTGATCTCCACAGCCAATACCTTTAGCCCCACCTATACATGAGCTGATGGGCATAGGCAAAAATTGGTAAAATCAAGCGTACATTGGAGTATACCTAATATAGACCTACTAGATTTGTCCAAAATGGAGACCTCATCTACACTGTAATATTGCAATCTTGTAACCCACTAGTAAACACATATACAAAAATTAGATATATAATATATATATATATATATATGTTCAAGTATATATTCCCTTTGACAGTTTTCACGATTTTCAGTTTTTAATATTGACTTTGTTCTCTTTGCATTATACTGCAATTAAGGTTAGTGTAAATTTCATATTTTCATTCTTGCTTTGATTTAGAATAATCATACAGTATACAAATGAAAGAGGAATTTACTCCTCCAGTTTGGCCAGAATATATTTTATTGGGAAGAAATCCATGTAAGAAATGCATTTATTGGCTTTCTGCTTTGATAACATCACTAGTGAAAGACCTTATAAAAAGAATTAAGATGTTTTATAAGTTATTAAGAAAACTACTTGTTCTTTTAATAAACTTAAATTCTGGCTATCCAAGGCTAGCAATGAGAGTACATATTTTTTACTAAGCTTCAAATCTTGTCCTTCAGACTAACATTCTTCTCAAGGTCTGCCAATGATAATTACTAAGCTAAAGATACAGGAACAGAAAAAGACATAGTAATCTTTAAGTCTTCTGCCCAACATGGCTAGAAAGTTACATGTGGTGGACAGACAACCTCACTAATGTGTCCTGGACCCTCACATCTCCAGATCTCTGACCCACTAGGGAAAGATAGAAATAGGCTGGGGGGGTGGTGGCACAATGGGTTACACGCAGGTGGTGCAAATTGCAAGGACAGGTGTAAGGATACAGGTTCAAGTCCTCGGCTCCCCACCTGCAGGGAGTTCCCTTCACAGGTGGTGAAGCAGGTCTGCAGGTGTCTATCTTTTTCTCCTCTTCTCTATTTTTCCCTCCTCTCTCGATTTCTCTCTGTCCTACCCAATAACAACAACAACAATAACAACAATAATAACAATGACTGTGATAAACAACAAGGGCAACAAAAGGGGGATTAAATAAATTTTAAAAATTAAAATAAATCACCTGGGGGCATGGATCGACCTGCCAACACCCATGCTCAGAAAAGAAGCAACTACAGAAGGCAGAACTACTACTTTCTGCTGCCCCCAAACAACCTTGATCCATACTCCCATCAGGGAGCACAAACAGGAAGGGTCAGGAGGAGTGAAGTAGCACTTTGGTATCTCTTTTTCTCTCTGTGTATCTCACTCTACCTTCTACCAGTTATTTTAAAAAAAGACACTCTGAGTAGTGGAGTCATATATACACAAGCCCCAGAAAATCTCTGGTAACATGAAAAATATGAAAAGTAAACATAATGTAAGTTAACATTTCTGCAATAAATTCATCTATATCACTGTACACTTTTCCGTATATTAAGATAATGCATATATTAGATATTTGGTAAAAGTTTAACTATCATAAGTGTTCCACTGATAGATAATTGTCTAAAATTCTTATCAAATTTTTATGAACTGTTTATACCATAGCTTGAGTCTCCTATTAGACAAAATAGTTTATGGTAAGAATTTGGTCCCTTTAAGTACCCCAGAGCATTTATTTTTTAGAAATATTTACTTATTGCCTTTTCTTGCCCTTGTTGTAGTTATTATTTTTGTTGTTACTGATGTCATCATTGTTGGGTAGGACAGAGAGAAATGGAGAGAGGAGTGGAAGACAGAGAGGGGGAGAAAAAGATAGACACCTGCAGACCTACTTCACCGCTTGTGAAGTGACTCCCCTGCAGGTGGGGAGCTTGGGGGCTTGAACAGAGATCCTTATGCTGGTTCTTGCGCTTTATGCCACCTATGCTTAAGCCACTGCACTAGCCCCCAACTCCAGAGGATAGAATGTTTTCTAACATTGTTGGTCCACATTGAGGTCAAGATCCTATGGGAGCCCACAAAGGGGTCTATTATGTTGTTCCTGATGGAGATGACCAGTGACAGTGGAGAGCAGGATCTATTTGAGGTCTAGGCCCATCATGTCTGTGTGGGACTCCCAGGACTCAACTTGGGCCCTAGATGATGGGGTTTCCTGGTAGTAACCAAACAGTCATCATTAAAAGTATTCCAGTCTCTTGCCCTTCTTCAGCTTTTATAGTCCTTACTTTGTCTGAGGAGGTTAAATTTGGATTGAGGGACATGCAATAGAAGGTAGATGAGAGGGCATCTAGGTCTAAGTAGAAACTCTTTCTTTAGGTATTTTAAGGTGTCTTTTTAAGTCTTTCTACTTGTTTGCTCCATTTATTGACTCACTGTAAACTATTGTGCACTTTTCCTTTAATTTTGTCCTAGTTTGGATTTCTAATAAGAAACTGTTAAATACTTTTTATCATTATTGAGACAGCCTTCAAAGGTGAGGGAAGAGAATAAGCCTAATCAACTGAGAATGGACTAACTCAGTTGCCAAATTCAATACCTACAAGTCATGAAATCCTAGCATGAACTCAGCATTGCCATGAGAAAATTAGCAGAAAATGTATTTTTATAAAGAATTTTTTTCGGATAACAGTGTAATATTCTTCCACTGGGGGTCAACACTTAGTCTATACCAGGAAACCCTGCAAGATGGTTCTCCAAAGTTGCATGACTCATGTAGTGGATCAACCTTCAGGAGGCAATTCTGAGAATTCCAAATGAGGAAACACCACAGCAGTAAGAAAATTGAAGTCTTCATTGACTTTCATTAGTCATTTTACTAGCTATTATATTTTAACAGTTCTATGATAGAAAAATGATAAAGAACAGTAAGTGGCCAGATAAAACTGTCAGTTACAATTTTTAGAGCCTTCGAATTCTCTGGCCACGGTGACACAGGAAATGAGACATGTAAAAAAAGCATATTATAAGCTGAAATCATGTTTGCTCTGTTTAACATATAAGTCTCTTTTTTAATTTATCATGTTATGATTAGACTAAATCAGCGACAAGGCTAATTTTTGCTTATTCTAATTTTCTTCTGATTTGTCTGGTCCTATGATTATTTGAACCTCAGCTCTCTCAATAAACTTTAGTTCCATCTCTCAGGCATAAAATTCATCGTGTGTGTGTGCGTGTGCGTGTGTATGTGTGTGTATGTGTGTGGTGTTTTCCTGGGCTTTTGTTAATTTAAACTATAAGTACTTGAGACTAGTGATGGTATCCTTTTCTCAAACTATAGCAGAGTGCATAGTAATTAGTATATGCTGGGAAAATACACATTCATGGGTCTGGGAGGTAGTGGTGCACCTGGTTGAGCACACATTTTGCAATGTGCAAGGACCTGGATTCAAGTCCCCAACCCCCACCTGCAGGAGGAATACTTCACAAGTGGCAAAGCAGTGCTGCAGGTATCTTTGTTTCTCTCCCTCTCTATCTCCACTTCTCAGTTTTTAGCTGTCTCTATTCAATAACTATATAAATATTTTTAATATTCATTCCCTTTTGTTTTCCTTGTTTTATTGTTTTTTTAGTTATTATTGTTGTCATCATTGTTGGATAGGACAGAGAGAAATGGAGAGAGGAGGGGAAAGACAGACACCTGAAGACCTGCTTCACCGCTTGTGAAGTGACTCCCCTCCAGGAGGGGAAAGACAGACACCTGAAGACCTGCTTCACCGCTTGTGAAGTGACTCCCCTCCAGGTGGGGAGCCGAGGGCTCGAACCGGGATCCTTATGCCAGTCCTTGTGCTTTGTGCCACCTGCACTTAACCCGCTGTGTTACAGCATGGCTTCCCAACTAGATAAATATTTTAAAAGATTGTTTAAAATAAAGTAAAAAATAAAAATAAAAAGAAGAGAAATACACTTTCATGATTTTAAGGCTGATGATATTCACTTCGTAGAATTTCCTGGAAAAACATAATGAGAGTAGCCACTGATACTTTGCTAAGCATGGTAGGTACAGATTATTTAATTTAAGCTCAAAAAAATTTTTATTCCTATCACATTTGATTGCTATATATTTTTTAATTAATTGTCCTATGTGTGCTTTAGCCGTGGTTCACAAATGATAAGATTTCACTGGAATAGTTTGACATCCACATGTGTATGTCTAAGTCATTGCATCTGCTGCCAAATTATTTGTCTACGCCTTCCACCTTATAACCACCACAGTTCTCACAAAATCTCCAGACAGTTTGGTAACTTTATTTATTTATGTTTTTTGCAAATTCATGTGTTTGACTTATCTATATTACACATATAAGCAAAAACATCTAGTGATTGGCTTTCACCCCTTAGTCCATTCACATGAATCACCTCAATTCCATTCACTTTGACTTGAATATTACAACATTGTATTGTTTCATTAAAGAGAAATATTCTGGTGAGCTTATATCCTTTAACTATTATATCCAGTAGTCTATTAATGGGCATTTATGTTGCTTCTATATTTTGACTGTAGTGACTAACATTGCCATGAGCATAGGGGTACATCTGCCCTTTAAAATTAGTGTTTTCATGTGCTTTTAGTATATGCTTAGGAGTTTTACCATATTTTTTTTAGTAGAGACAGAGAGAAAGAAGAAAGAAGAAAGAGAGGAAGAGTGAAAGAGAGGCACCTGCAACTACTCCACCACTCATGAAGCTTGGTGCACAACCCCCCCGCCCCCATCAGGGTCAGGGGATTGAACCCAGGTCCTTACACATATGTGTACTTTACCAGATGGGCTACATTCAGGATCACCTTATATTTCCATTATTTATCCTATAAGTTTATATTTAGCAAATATGAGAAGACTATTCATGTGATATGGTGGTGGAAATAAATCAGATGTTATAGTAAAGTATTTGCATACCTGAGGCCCCAGGCTTTATTTAATTACCAGCACTATTAAGTATTGGTGCTGATTGGTTTTTTGATTGCACTTTATCTCTTATACATAGTTATTTTTAATTTTTTAATATTTATTTATTCCCTTTTGTTGCCCTTGTTTTTTATTGATGTCATTGTTGTTGGATAGGACAGAGAGAAATGGAGAGAGGAGGGGGAGATAGAGAGGGGGAGAGAAAGGCAGACACCTTCAGACCTGCTTCACTGCTTTTGAAGCGACTCCCCTGCAGGTGGGGAGTTGGGGGCTCTGAACCCAGATCCTTACGCCAGTCCCTGCGCTTTGAGCCACATGTGCTTAACCTACTGCATCACCACCTGACTCACTCTCTTATACATAGTTTTTTTTTTTTTTTATCTTCAAACATGGATGAATCTACTATTGTGAGATTGTAGCTTCCATTTCTGGGGAACAAACTTTTGAGCCAACTAAAATAGTTGATTAGTGCCTGAAACTATATCCCAACACCATAGCATGGAATTCTGCTGCCCCCATTCTTTCTTTTTTTTCTTTCTAGATATGACCTCTAAGTGAAGAAGATGATATCTCCTATGATTTATAGGTGGAGAGCAGATTTACAGAATAGCAGCTTGACAACAGAAAATCCATATCTGACAATATACTCAGGAAAAATGACAGTAGCAATAAATGGCCACAGAGCTTTCAATCTGATAAAACAAATAGCAAGTGAGATACTTTGCACAGTTAATTAAAGGAAGGACAAAAAACACTATCAAGAAAAAAAAAAGAGCAAATCTGGAAGATGGAAGCTGTTTAAATAGCCACCAACACAGTGTAATTCACTTCTGTTATTTTAAATATATATGATCTTAATTTTCTACATAGTTACACTTGTACCTCCTAAGGAAATTTAGATCCACCTTCAAATTTCTGTTTTCTTTACTCAACTTAAGAACTGGTTTGGGAGAAGTAATGCATAGAATGTAAATTACATCTCTGTCACATTTTATCAGAGTACATTGGATCTGTTTGCTTCTCCATCACTGTGAAGGTCAGTTTTTTGTCTACATTTGCAAAGGCTACTAATGGT
This sequence comes from Erinaceus europaeus, assembly GCF_950295315.1. Classification (NCBI taxonomy): domain Eukaryota; kingdom Metazoa; phylum Chordata; class Mammalia; order Eulipotyphla; family Erinaceidae; genus Erinaceus; species Erinaceus europaeus. The sequence continues at coordinate 62,533,499 of NC_080175.1, forward strand.
GTAGTTGGGAATTGATGTCTCTCCCTCCTTTGTCTTCTTTCTCCTTCTAGTCACTAAAAATATAAAATAAAAAATGAACTGGCTAGAAAGCTTCATGGGTTCATTCCCAGCACTGCAATATTATATATAAATTATAATAGGTCCCAGAGTACCCCATCCATAAATTTATGTGATACAAGGTATAGAGCATCGGCACTCACACATGCAAGTCTAGTGTTCTACCTGCTAAACCACCTCCCAGGCTGCTTCCTGAAAGCAGAAGTACACAAGAGCATACAGGGAATACCCCCCAACATTTCATCTGCACTATTCCAGTCTTTAGGTCCATGATTGTTCAACAATTTGTTTGGCTTTGTATATTAACTCTCTTTTCAGCCACCAGGTTCCGGATGCCAGCAAAGTGCTGACCAGACTTCCCTGGACAGACAACCCCATCAATGTGTACTGGAGCTCTGCTTCCTCAGAGCCCCACCCTACTAGGGAAAGAGAGAGGCAGACTGGAAGTATGGATCGACCAGTCAATGCCCATGTTCAGCAGGGAAGCAATTACAGAAGCCAGACCTTCCACCCACAAGGAGCCTGGATCCATACTCCCAGAGACATAGAGAATGGGAAAGTTATCAAGGGAGGGGATGGGATATGGAGATCGGGTTATGGGAATTGTGCGGAATTGTACCCCTTTTATTCTATGGTTTTGTTAATATCTCCTTTCTTAAATTAAAAAAAAAAAGAAAATTAAGACAACAAAATATAAAGGGTTCCTATGGAAAAATAATCTGACTTTTAAATTAATTGACCTTTTAGAGCTTCCAACTATGACCTTTGCTTTGATAATTTCCTTGCATGCTTCATCTTAGCAATTAGCTCTAGATCTATTTATTTGTATATTTAAGCATGTTTGCATATTTCTCTGAGCAAAATCTATAAACTTACCATACAATATAATTTTCTGAAAGTTCCTAAGAGCTGCATAGGCTTTCCCCATATGAGTAATGACATTCATTTTGCCTATCTCTAGTTTCTTTGAAATAGTATTTCATAAATACAGCTTTGACAGAGTAACTTTTGAGTTGTTCATAAAATTTCCCGTTACTGTGATTTTACATAGAGCACTAATTTTGTGTTATTCATTCCTAAATTCCCAGAATCTAAAGCATTTTCTTTTTTTTTTTAAGATTTTATTTATGAGAAAGATAGTAGGAGAGAGAAAGAACCAGATATCATTCTGGCACATGTGCTGCTGGGGATGGAACTCAGGACCTCATGCTCGAGAGTTCAAAGCTTTACCACTGCGCCACCTCCCAGACCACAAATCTAAAGCATTTTCTAACATACTGTTTAGACTCTCTTTCTTGCTCTTATTTTTTTTCACTAGAGTTATCGCTAGGATTCAGTGCCAGCAATAAGTATCCTCTGCTCCTGGTGGCCATTTTTTCTTTCTTTCTTTCTTTCTTTCTTTCTTTCTTTCTTTCTTTCTTTCTTTCTTTCTTTCTTTCTTTTCATTTTATTCAATAGGATAGAGAGAAATTAAGAGGAGAGGGGAAGATACAGAGGGAGACAGACACCTGCCAACCTGCTTAAATGCTTGTGAAGCTTCCCCCCTGCAGGTGGGGAGTATGAGCTTGACCATACTGTATGTTCTCTATCAATATTTGATGAATGGAGGAATTAAAAAAATGAAATGATGTTTTTGTTTGTTTTTGCTATAAAGAGCCTTATACTAGAGGTGTGGCTATGGAGTAGGAGATTTTTTCAGATCGCATCATAAACTAGAAAAAAAAATCTGGAAACTCAATAAAATACAATCAGGATTTCTTCAGAAACTCACTAAACCACAGCAACCAAATTTCAGGTGCTACCATAATTTCATTCTGAACTCCCTGAACAGTTGACCTCCCCAATATGTCCTGTACTTTTTCTCTTTAGAGCCCTACCCCACGAAGGAAAGATATAAACAGGCTGGGTGTATGGATAAACCTGTCAATGTTCATGTTCAGTGCAGAAGCAATTACAGAAGCCAGACCTTCCACCTTCTGCACCCCATAAAGATCTTTGGTCCATATACCCAAAGTAGTAAATTTTAGGAGAAGACCAGAGTGCTCTGAACTCTAATTTCATCAGGACCCTGTGTGAGAAGAAGAAAATAAAAGAGGAGAAGGACATTCAGAAATGGTAGCCATGCCTCAGAAAAAAAAATATATATATATATACACAGATATAGATAGTCATAGAAATAATAGTCAACCATTATATGTGGTCTTGGGAAAACTAATGCAGTTTCCAATGGATGGATGGGGACACAGAACTCTGGTGGTTTGAAAGGTGTGAAATTATACCCTATGATATGTTATGATTTTGTAAATCAGTATTAAATCACTAATAGAAAATTTTAAAAAAGTAAATTAGGCAAATGAGCCATAAAAAGGCTTAGGCTAGGCAGTACTGTGTTTCACAGGTGACCAATGTATGGACTATCAATATTTTAAAAAATTAGAGTTAAATATTTTCCCAGAGTACTTTGAAAAAGGTGTTAGTATGAGAAATTATTCTGTTATATCACTGTGATTTAGATTTGGTTGATTTAAAATTAGAAAATCAGTTAGAAATTAAGTTCACAGGACTGTCAAAATAGCTCACATGGATAGTGTGTTGCTTTGCCATGTGTGTTACCCAGGTTCGAGCCTCCTACCTTCCCTGCCACATACCACATTGAGGGAAGGTTCATCACTCTGCTCTCTAAAATAATTTCTTTAAAAATAGAAAAGAATAAGAAATTACTCCCCCCAAAGAATAAGAAATTTATTTTATAGGAATAAGAAATTAATTTCAAAAAGAATAAGAAATTAAGTCTAAGAATAAGAAATTAAGTTCATTAAGCATTTATTTTATAGGTGTTCATTTTCTAATCATGCTAATGAAAAATCTATTTACATATACTCCCATTGCTTCTGATCAGGTTTCTTATTAATAAATATATTATATTGTATTGCCACAGAAACTTTGCTTAAAGTTTTATTTGATACTGAAAACCATTGTTTCATTCATTTATTCATTCACTCATTCACTCATTCGCTGTTGAAGCTCTGTATCGATCTCCACATGTACTTGAATACTTTGACTTCTAGTTAATGCATAAGCTCCATCTTGAATTTTTAAATAGTGTGCTTAGCAAACTATTTCTTCTTCCCTTCCCTTCCCTTCCCTTCCCTTCCCTTCCCTTCCCTTCCCTTCCCTTCCCTTCCCTTCCCTTCCCTTCCCTTCCCTTCCCTTCCCTTCCCTTCCCTTCCCTTCCCTTCCCTTCCCCTCCCCTCCCCTCCCCTCCCCTCCCCTCCCCTCCCCTCCCTCCCTCCCTCCCTTCCTTCCTTTCACCTCCTTATCGCTGGGGATTGGTGCCTATACTAGGAATCCACTCCTCCTGGAGGCCACTTTTCCCATTTTGTTGCCTCCATTGTTCCACTTATTGTAGCTGTTATTGTTATTGTTGTGATAGCTGTTGTTGTTGAACAGGACAAAGAGAAATTGAGAGAAGAGGGGCAAACAAAAAGGAGGAAAGATAGACACCTGCAGACCTGCTTCACTGCTTGCGAAATGACCCCCTGCAAGTGGGGAGCCAGGGGCTTGAACTAGGATCCTTACGCTGGTCCTTGTGCTTTGCACCATGTGTGCTTAACTGGCTGTGCTACTGCCCAGTTCCCAGAAACCTGTTTCTAAGATTTATGAGATCTATGGTGGTTATCTTTGGGAAGGTGAAGATACGGAACTTTGGTGGTGGTAGGTGTGGTTTGGAACTATACATTGTAATCTTACAATCTTGTAAGTGCTATAGACAACAAAAACAAAAAGAAAACAAAAAAGAAATGTGTATGCTTGATAAGTTAGAAACCTCATCTAAAGTTGATCCTACTGCTGGCACTTAGAGTATTAGTCTTAAGTGCTCTAATACTGCTCCTGACATCTAAGTGTGAGAGTTATTCATAGGAATCCATGTCAAAACATTACAAAAAACTTATTACAGTGATTTTATGGTGCCCAAGACTGCAATTGGTGAAATTATTTGAGATTTCTAATAGATTTATTACATTTGCTAATATGCACTCTAAACCTAGTGCTGCATGAATGCTGTAAATCAAATGAAAATGGAATTTCATAAAAACTCACCTGCTATTATTTTTAATAACATTTTAAAATATAGAATAATTTTTAAATCTGATAACAAGACCCTCCTGGAAATTAGGTCTGGAATCTCGTCAATATTCAGATGAAGAGTCATCTAACCTTGCCAGTATAGTTAAGAAGAGCTACCATGAATATTTGCATGGAATAAAATGAAATTGTTAACTTTATTGGAAATAACCTTTATCAGACTGGTGGTACTTCTGTTCTCTAGTATGTAGTAAATGATTTTAGGGGGAAACTGATGTTTTGCCAGCTTACTCATCATTGCATGAAGCCATCTGGCAATTTTTTAAATTGCTTTGGGTGGGGTTCTGCACAGCAAGGATCTGATGTTGTTCTTCTCATATAATTTCAAAATTAACTTTCAATTCATCCCTTGATAATAGCTTACTTTTCCTATATTCCACTTTACTTGAATCCTTTTAAGTTATAGCTTTCATTTTTATAAGGGTTAATATCGTTTTTAAATGTTTATTTATTTATTTATTCCCTTTTGTTGCCCTTGTTGTTTTATTGTTGTAGTTATTATTGATGTCGTTATTGTTGTCGTTGGATAGGATAGAGATAAATGGAGAGAGGTGGGCAAGACAGAAGCAGGGAGAGAAAAATAGACACCTGCAGACCTGCTTCACCACTTGTGAAGTGACTCCCCTGCAGGTCGGTTCTTGCTTTGCGCCACCTGCGCTTAACTTGCTGCGCTACCACCCAACTCCTGTGGGTTGATATCATTTTAATGATATACTTGGTGAGATATTTTATGGACGCTTCTACAAAAAAGTATATTAGATGTGCTATCTATATATATGTATGTGTGTTTCTGTGTGTGTGTGTATATATATATATATATATAATATCATAATATATGCATACACATATACACAAAACATTCTCATGGGAAAATACTAGTCCTAGTTCATATAATCTTCTATCAGTGATGTGGATTTTATAACATTTCATCTGCTGATGAATCAAATTTGAGTATTAAAACTTGGTATAGTTTGATTTTTCTGTATGCTTACAGATATTTTAAATAATAATTTTCTCATAAATTATGCTTAATACTTTATATCTGATTGATGATAACATGTCTGAAAGTAACTATGGCCCTTTAAAATTGTATTTTATTTTATATCAGAGCATTGATGCTTTGTAGGCCATTTGATTTAGAAGCTTCTGGACATGACTAAGGCATGCAATTTATTTATTATTATTTTTAAACTTTATTATTGACTTAATACTGATTCACAAAATCATAAGATAACAGGGGTATATTTCTGTACTGCTCCTAGCACCAAAGTTCTGTATCACAGTTCCCTCCGGGCAAGTTTGAGCCCCCAGACCCCCATCTATAGGAGAGAAGCTTCACAAAGGGTGAAGCAAGTCTGCAGGTTTCTTTTCATCATCATTATTATTATTATTTTATCTTTATTTATTTATTGGATAGAGACAGCCAGAAATTGAGAGGAGGAGAGAAGCTAGAGAGGGACTGAGACAGAGAGACACCTGCAGCCCTGCTTTGCCACTGGCAAAGCTTTTCCCCTGCAGGTGGGGTCTGTGAGCTCTAAGCTGGGTCCTTGTGCTCTGCAGCATGTGTGCTCAACCAGGTGCACCATCACCGGGCCCCCACAGGTTTCTGTCTTTCTCTCTCCCTCTCTATCTCTCCCTCCCCTAGCAATTTCTCTATGTCCTATCAAATAAAATGGGGGAAAACAAAACAAAACAACAACAACAACAACAAAGTACCACCAGGAGCAATGGATTGCCACCGCATGCTGGCATCAAGTCCCAGTGATAACCCTGGAGGCAAAAAAAAAAAAAAAAAAGCTATAGTGTTTCTCCCGAGGTTTTAGATATAGGTTAACTATTATTTCTATAACTATGCTTCTTTTTAAAAATATTTTATTATCTTTTTATTTACTTACTGGATAGACACAGCCAGAAATTGAGAGGGAAGTGGGTGATAGAGAAGGAAAGAGACAGAGACACCTGTAGCCCTGCTTCACCACTTATGAAGCTTTCCCCCTGCAGGTGGGGACCCGGGGCTCAAACCTGGGTCCTTGTGCACTGTAATGTGTTCTCAGCCAGATGTGCCACCACCTGGCCCCTAACTATTTTTCTATATTATAATTATTTGCCTTTTTTTTTCTATGTGCTGCCCTCTCTTCCTTTCCAAGTCACAGCCATACCTATTATTACTACTTCCAAACCTTCCTCTACTTCTCTCCTAATGGAGTTGGAGTTCAGAGGCTTCCCTATCATCTCTCTGGGGATTTAGTAGTTTCCAATATTATTGTTGACCTATGGACACATCAATACCCATGACCCTTTTCACTTTTTCCCAACCTCTCCCTCCTCAGAGTCTTTTGCTTTGGTGCAGTATACTCTGCTCAGCTTAAGGTCGGCTTTGTGTTTTCATTTTTCAGGTCTGTTTCTTAGGTCTCACTTGTCAGTGAGGTCATCAAAAGCTTGAGTCCTTCATTTATTGACACCTCACTTTAGTATGATATCTTCAAATTCTAACCAGGATGAATCAATAACGATGGCTTATCATTTTTGTTAGCTGACTAGTATTCCGTTGTTTATAACACTTCGACTTGCCACTTATCTATCATTTGGACATCTGGGTTATTACCAAGATTGAGCTACTACAAATTGTGCTGCTATAAACATCTCAGATTATTATTCTTATGTGAGTTCAACTTTATGAAAAAATATATCCTTATAAAGTTAAACTATTTTTAGTAAATGATATTGTGAAGCCAGTGTTTTTCCATTTATAAATAAAAATGTCCCATTAAATAATTGTAAATTATCTGATATATTTAACTTTTTAATTTTTTTATGTTTATTTCTTATTGAATAGAGACAGGGAGAAATTGACAGGGGAAGAGGAGATAGATTGGGGGAGAAATAGAGACACCTGCAGCCCTGCTTCACCACTCATGAAGCTTTCCCTCTGCAGGTTGGGACCAGGGGCTTGAACCTGGGTCCTTACGCACTGCCTCACTCTTTGTATTTAACTTTTATAATTCAGTCACAAACACACTGATTTTTTGAACCTGAATCATATTTTATATCAGAATTCTATTGATTAGTCATTCCTTACTAGTATAATGAACATCATTTTGTGATAATTTTTAAAATATAATAAAATAAAATATATGACACAAGAAAGTTTAGACATCACAATTATATATGTTTATAATACATAGTACATGCACTATTACATGTGAATATCATTCTGTTAAAGCAGTTTATCCTATTAACTATGAAACTCATCTAAAAATGTGAGCTTTCAATTAATGAGCAGAAAATAATATCTATAAGATTAGTGTTTGCAGTAAGGTAGAAGTAGAGTCCTGTCTATTCTTGAGCTTTATTTGCCTATGTCTTTACCCAGTTTTCCTATGACTAGAGAGTAAGACAAATATAGACAGAAATGAAATACTTGATGAAATTAAAAATATTTTGTTGCTTCTGTCATGCCAAGCAGGCTAGCAAGTCTGAGATTATTAACACAAGATTAAAAAAAAAAAAAAAAACAGAATCCAGTGATTTGAAAAAGTTTATAAAATGAGGTTTGACAATGCAGAGAACAGAACAAGAATTTGATTACTAAGAGAAAGGCCAAAAGTAATTATGAGTTAAACAATTACTTTGCCATGCTGTGTATACCCAAGCTGTTACTTATATAGTCTTCTTCAGGTACCCTTTCCTCAATCCTTTTTCTGGGTCAAGAATGGCAGGAGAACATGTTTATAGGTTTCAGATGAGGAGAATCTGAGAACAGAGACTGGAATATGGATAAGAAGACCTTCTATAAATGATAAAAGATCAAACCACCCATTTGAATAAAAGCTGATATCTTACTAACTCATTACACTTAAAGGTAAAATACATATTCTCAAGAAATATAATTACTTTAATCTCTTTCATTTATCTCCTCCAGAAGGAGATAGGCAACTTGAAAAAAGATACTGCTATCATTTCTTCTGAGTGAAATATGTAAAACCATGCCTATGAATTATGAAATGATTCTATTACTACTATTTGTTGTTAAAATTCGGCGGCTCCTGCTGGCCGGGCTAGCTTCACGGGCGGGTAACAGAGACGACCAGAGACATACGGCTGGGCAGGGAAGCTGTATTTCTTTATTCAGGAACAACGATTCATAAACTAAACCAAACTAATCACCAAACAGAACTCTGCTGTCTCTGCGGCGGCGCAAGCACTCTCTCCAACTCTGGAACTCAGGAACCCTGGAACTTTTCAACTCTCCAACTCTGGAACTCTTCAACTCTGGAACTCTGCCAGAGTTCCTTCGGGGCGGGGCCAAGCAGGCCTGCGAAACTAACTGGACTGATCTAATTCTCTTGGCGGGGGAGAACTACCCAATGTAAAGCATACAACAACTATTACTTTTTAAAAATTTTCTCTTTTGTTGCCCTTTTTATTGTTATTGTATTATTTTATTTATTGTTGTTATTGATGTCATCATTTGTTGGATAGGACAGAGAGAAATGGAGAGAGGAGGGGAAGACAGAGAGGGGGAGAGAAAGACACCTTCAGACACCTCCTGGAAGCAACTCCCCTGCAGGTAGGGAGCTGGGGGCTTGAACCAGGATCCTTAGTCAGTCCTTGCGCTTTGCAGCCACACGTGCTTAACCGGCTGCACTACAGCCCGACCCCCTACTATTAAAATTTTATGACTAAACTTGGGTAGCCAAATTAACGAAAGGCTGTGTTATATAATAAGATCCTTTGAAGTTAATTATAATTAGTTGCTAGAATGTTTCATAATGTTTGGAGATTATAGAAAACTATAAATATTTCTACATAAATTGGATTGAAAAAATATTTGAAGTGTTCAACATAACATTGGACACTGGTGTGGTAACCTTGAGTCAATTGACAATGAATAAAATAGAATATATTAAAAAAACATTTTAATTATCACTTCAATCCACTTAAATGTCTTCATGCTAATAAAGTGTAATCTGTACTAAGCAGCAGGGAAAGATGGAATTGATGTCTCTGTTGTAGTATTAATACTAATCAGAAAATTTTGTAATATTAAGAGCCCCGGTGGTCATTGAGGTGCTAGTTATCATAGATTTATTTCCAGTTCATTTTTAAATTAAGAAGAATGACCTTGGGTAAAGTGGAATGTTTTATCTTTGCCTCTTTTTTTATTTTACTTATAAAAAGGAAACACTAACAAAACTATAGGATAAGAAGGGTACAACTCCACACAATTCCCTCCACCAGAACTCTGCATCCCATCCCCTCCCCTGATAGCTTTCCTATTCTTTAAACCTCTGTGAGTATGGACCCAAGGTCATTGTGAGGTGCAGAAGGTGGAAGGTCTGGCTTCTGTAATTGCTTCCCCACTGAACATGGACGTTGACAGGTCGACCCATACTCCCAGCCTGTCTTTCTCTTTCCCTAGTGGGGCAGGATTCTGGGGAATCAGAGCTCCAGGACTGCCTGAGATATTTACCTTTAATAAACAGGAGGGAAACAGGATATTTTTTAACTTATCCTAGCATATTGACTTTTCCTATATTATGGTTTAATATAAACACAATCTTGAATCTGTGGAATATGTTACCATTTTACTTCTATATGATTCTTCTTTATGCATTTGTATTTTTACTCACGACATTTTACTGCAATTATTAAACTTAAGTGGGAAGTGGCACCATGTCTAATATGAACTCAGCCTCTGACATAGTAGATAGCAAAGTGATCCTCTTGATCTTTCCCTCTCTCATAAATAAATAAATAAGTCTTTCAAAAAATATAGATGTGATAGCATGAAATAGTAATGATCTCTAGACAAGTATCAGGAAATCACTTCTATATCTATGATTGATAATGAGTTTAGTTGGAAGGCTAGGGAATGGTGGTGCTGCACCTTGTTAAGCACACAGATTACCAAGACAATGACCCAGGTTGGAGTGCCCACTCCCCGCCTGCCTACTGGGGGGGGGGATGCTTCACAAGTGGTGAAGCCGGTCTGCAGGTGTTTGTCTTTTTCTCTTCCCCTCCCCTCCCCTCTCAATTTCTCTCTGTCCTATTAAAAAAAAAGTTAAAGTGCCAAGAGCAGTGGATTCGTGGTGTCGGCAAAAAGCACCAGCAATAATCCATGAGGAAAATAAATTAGAAAAAAAATTAAAAAAGGAAAAAAATGGCTCCTGGGAGTGGTGGATTCCTATTGCCAGCACTGAGCACCAGCAATAACCCTGTTAGCAATTTAAAAAAGAAATATATATATTGGGCTTAGCTGTCATTTTATCCAGCACATTTTTTCTTAAGCCCCACAAAGGAATGAGATTATTCAGTATTTGCCCTTCTCTTTTTTCCTTATTTTGTTCAATATGATGCCCGCTATTCCATCCATATTGTAGCAAAAGAGAAGATTCTATCATTTTTAACATGAGTAGAATTCAACTGTGTGTATAAACCATGAATTCCTTAACCATTCATCTCCACAACACGTTGCTTGTTTCAGTTTCCTTCTGCTTCCTAAATCAGAATCAGCATGGTGTTTTGGTCAAACGGTAGGGGTAAAAGATTCTGAGTACAGCATCTGGGAAATATGTAATCATCATGCAAAGACTAGACTGAGTTTGGAAGTGCTGATTTATTTTCAGTTTTAAATTCAAGGGTTTATGTGACTATAATGTGTCTTAGTTGAAGGCAGAGAAAGTTAGCAAATACTTCTACCGCCACAAAATAGTGGAAATAATGCTGAGATAAACTTGGCCATGCAATTCATTGCTTTACTTTTTCTCTAGCCATATATCTATATCTATATCTATATCTATATCTATATCTATATCTATATCTATATCTATATCTATATCTATATCTATATCTATATCTATATATTATATATATATATATAAAATCTTGGCAAATATTGTAAGGAAATGGGATAACCTGATAAGATAATTATACCTATTGCCATACCTCTTGTGTGCTAGCTGCCCTTATATTACACAGTTAAAAAATTAAAAAGTCAGTCTTTTTATCTTTTTTAATTTTTTTTTCATTATCTTCATTTACTTATTGAATAGAGACAGCCAGAAATCTAGAGAGGAAAGGGAGATAGAGAGGGAGAGAAACAGAGAGACATCTGCAACACTGTTTCACCACTCGCAAAGCTTTCCCCCTGCAGGTGGGTACTGGGGGCTTGAATCTGGGTCCTTGTGCATTATAACTTGTTCATTCAAACAGGTGCACCATCACCTGGCCCCAAAAGTCAGTCTTTATACTTCTGGTGATACCTCTAGGTACCCTTTTATCCATGGTCAAAATATAAAGCTTTAGTTACTTAAATTCTATGTACTGAGAAACTAATTACTCTCAAACTTTTTCAAGCAATCTGTTTAGAAACGCTTTATCAAGTTTATCAAATTTACAAGTTATCAATCTATTTATCAACTCTAATACTTGACTGAATTTACTGAATGAATACTTCACAAAGCATACCTAAGAAACCAAAGAGGCCATGGCACCTAAAGAATTTCCTCTCTTGCAAGAGTTATTTAGGGAGTACTATGATGATGATTTGATTGGTGAAGGCACTTCTACTGTTTTAATTACTGGCAGAGACTCTTTGTCTCTTTGGAAATAGAATGGAATATTCTCTTTTTTTCTCATCATATTGAAAATATTATTGTTATCTTTTTTAATTTTTTAAAGTTTTATTTATAAAATGAAGCATTGACAAAAACCATAGGGTAAGCGGGGTACAACTTATAATTCCCACCACCAGAACTCCACATCCCATTCCCTCACCTGATAGCTTTCCTATTCTTTGTCCTTCTGGGAGTATGGACCCAGGATCATTATGGGGTGCAGAAGGTGGAAGGTATGGATTGAGTAATTGATTTCCTGCTAAACATGGGTGTTGACAGGTCTATCCATACTCCTAGACTGCCTCTCTCTTTCCCTAGTCAGGGAGTCTTGGGATTCCCATACATATGTGATGAGCCTCCACCTCGAATAGATCCCTCTCTCCATTGTCACTGGTCATCTCCATCAGGAACAACATAATGAACTCCATACTTGAGAGCTACTCTCTTCCCTGATCCAGTTTTTTAGCCCTTTTTCCAGCCATGACATCATTTTACTAGACAATAACTTGGGTTCATCTGCATACATATGTCAGACTCAGGCAAAAAATAATAAAGTCATGGGCCCTTTGGAATATACCTAAAATAGACCTACTAGTTCTTTCCAAAATGGAGACCCCCAAATATTCATCTGCACTATTCTAGCCTTTAGGTTCATGATTAGTCAAGGATTTGTTTGGCTTTATATAGTAACTCTTTTTTCAGCCACCAGGTTCCAGATACTACCATGATGCCAACTAGACCTCCTTGGGCAGACAAACCCACCAATGGTTCCTGGAGCCCTGCATCCCCAGATCCCTGCCCTACTAGGGAAAGAGAGATAGGCTGGGAGTATGGATCGACCTGTCAATGCCCATGTTCAACTGTGAAGCAATTACAGAAGCCAGACCTTCCACCTTCTGCACCCCATAATGACCCCGGGTCCATACTCCCAGAGGTTTAAAGAATAGGAAAGCTATCAGGGCAGGGGATAGGATACAGAGTTCTGGTGGTGGGAATTGTGTGGAGTTGTACCCCTCTTATCCTATGGTTCTTGTCAGTGTTTCCTTTTTATAAACAAAAATTATAAAGAAAAAAGAAAAAAAACTAAAAAAAAAAATTACTCCCCCCCAAAAAAGAAAAGTCTCAGAGGTTCTAGGACTAGGAGAAATGTGGATTTTTGAAGAGAATGGAGAAAATTTCTTGCAGTTTAAGAAATTAATAAATAGTTATTATTATAACCAAGTTACTTGGGAACATGTTTACTTTGAAAATCTCATGGTTAGTATTTATTGTACCATATTTGACCTCACCACAATTTATGTTGTTTAATGCTATCTACAAATAACAATATCTTAGATACTGACAGGACTGATACTATACTATCTAGTTTTACATTGTCACTTACTTAGTATTTGAAAAAAAATAAGTTATTTTTAGAAATGCTTTATAATCTTAAGCCTACTGTCAGAATTCAGTTTCCAAATTTGAAAAATTAAGTCCTACACTCAGAACTGAAATCTGTACATTTAAAAAACTTGAGACATTCAATCTGTTTTCCCGAAGATATTGAATAAATAATTATTTATGATTATAAATAGGGGTGTTGTTTAAAATTGTCTCACCACCAAAGGTCTGTATTCCCATCCCCACCCCTCTACTGTGGACCTGATAATCCACCCCCAGCCACCTCCCTAAAGACCTTTGCTTCAGCACAGTACTTCAAACTCTGTCCAAGTTCTGCTTTGTGTTTCCTTTTCTGTTCTTTTTTCTCAGCTTCTGTCTCTGAGTGGGATATCTCACTTAATATGATTCCTTCAAGTTCCATCCAAGATGAGGTGAAATGGGGGAATTTATTATTCTTAATAGCTGAGTAGTATTTCATTTGTATATATATCCCACAATTTCTCAGCCACTCATCTATTGTTGGACACCTGGGTTGCTTCCAGGTTTTGGTTATTACAAATTGTGCTGCTATGAACATAGGTGTACACAGACCTTCTTGGTTGGGTGTGTTTGACTCCTTAGGATATCTCACCAGGAGATGAATTGCTGGGTCATAAGTTAGCTCTGTCCCCGGATCATATCAAATTTATGGGGTTTACTGTCAATAATATTTATACACTTTTTCCATATTTGGGAGCTACTCTCTTCCCTGATTCAGCTTTCTGGTCTTTTTTCCAGCCATGACATCATCTCCCCAAACAATAACTTAGATCCACCTGCATATCAGATGTCAGGCTCATGGAAAAAAAAATAGTATAGGCATGGGCTCTTTGGAATGTAACTAAAATAGGACTACTAACCGTCTACAAAATGGAGATATCCCCAATTTTTCATATGAACTTTTCCAGACTTTAGGTTCATGATTAGTCAATTTTTTTGGCTCTATATGTTAACTCTTTTTTCAGCTACCAGGTTCCAGATGCTAACATGATGCCAACTGGACTTCCCTGGGCAGACAACTCCACCAATGTGCCCTGGAGCCCTGCTTCCCCAGAGTCCCACCCACTAGGGAAAGAGAAGCAGGCTGGGAGTATGGATCGACTTGTCAATGCCCATATTCAGCAGGGAAGCAATTACAGAAGCCAGACCTTCCACCTTCTGCATCCTACAATGACCTTCAATCCATACTCCCAGAGGGATAAATAACAGGAAAGTTGTATGGGAAGGAGATGGGATAAGGAGTTCTGGTGGTGGGAATTGTGTGGAGTTGTACCCCTCTTATCCTATGGTTCTTGTCGGTGTTTCCTTTTTATAAATAAAAATTTTAAAAAATATAAGGTATGTCTTCTTATAGCTTTGTGAGAATTCTTCAGACTGCTCACCACCTCCTCTAGTGGTAGAATAAATTGAATGAGTTTACATTCCCACAAGCAGTGCAGGAGAGTTCCTTTGTCCCCATAGCCTTTCCAGCAGTTGCTCTTGCTACCCTTTCTGATGCATTCCTTTCTCAAAGAGGTAAAGTGGTATCTCATTTTGTCTTTTATTTGCATTACTCTTGTAGTCAGTGAGTTGGAGCAGTTGTTCATGTGTCTGTTGGCCTTTGGATCTCTTCTTTGGTGAATATTCTGATGATATCCTCCCCTATTTTTGGATGGGGTCATTTGTTTTCTTGTTGTTACTGATGCTGAGTTTGGTGAGTTCTTTATATATATTTGGTTTTAGAGTTTTGTCTGATGTATGACATGTAAATATTTCTCCCATTCTGTGGGAGGTCTCTTTGCTTAGGGTGGTTGTTTCTTTTGCTGTGCAAAAGTTTTTCAATTTCAGTGTAGTCCCATTGGTTTATTTTTGTTTTAGTCTTCCTCTAAGTATTTCATAGTTTCTGGTCTAATATTGAAGTCCTTGATTTATTTGGTGTTTAATTTTTTGTGAGGTAAAAGTTTCATTCTTTTATATTTTTAAGCCTGGTTTTCCCTGCAACATTTGTTGAAAATACTCTCTCTTTTTTTTTACATTTAATAGTTTGGGCCCCCTTGTCAGAAACTAGATGGCCATAGTGCGGGGGCTTATTTCTGGGATCCATTTCTATTCCACTGTTGGTGTGTCTGTTGTTCCAGTGCAAAGCAACTTTGATTAAAAGGGCCTTGTAATATAGTTTAAGGTCTGGGAGCATGATACCTCCAGTTCTGTTACTTTGTTTCTCAAGGTTGACTTGACCATTGTAGTTATTTTCTGATTCCAGATAAACATTTGTAGCTTTTGTTCTATTCTAAAAAGCTGCTGGGCCCTTGATTGGATTGCATTACATTTTTAAATGTCTATTAGATATTTTTATTGATGATATTAAATCTTCCAATCCATAAACATGAGATATTTTTCAACTTCTTTGGATTTTTTTTATATTTTCTTGCAAAGTCACACATTGTTTCCAGTATACCAGTCTTTCACTTCTTTTGTTTGGTTTATTCCTAGATAGTTTATTATTTTTTATGCAGTAGTAAATGGGACAAATTTCTGGATTTGTTGTTCCTCTAACAGTGTTTGCATAAACAAATTCCACTGACATTTTGTATATTAATTTTGTAGCCAGATTACTTACTATATTGCCTGATAAGTTCCAGGAGTATTCTGTTGAATTTTTTAGGTTTTCCTGTGTATACTATCTCGTCATCTGCAAAATGACAGCTTGACTTCTTTTCTTCCAATCTATTCCCTTAATTTCTTTTTCTTGCCTGATTGCTATGGAAAGAGCTATCAATACTGTGTTGAATAGTAATGATGATAGTGGGCAGCTCTGTCTAGTACCTGATCTGAGTAGGAATGACTTCAGCTTTTCACCATTGAGTAAGATGTTGGTTATATGGACTCCACTATTTTAAGGAATTTTTTCATCTGTTCTCATTTTTTGTAGTGTTTTGATCATGGGGGGATATTGGATTTTGTCAAAGGCTTTCTCTGAATCTATTGTGATAATCATGAAGCTGGTTGGTGGCTCAACTGGTTAAGCTCATATGTTACAATTCACAAGGACTAGGATTCAATCCCCCAGTCTCCACTTGTGGAGGAATGATTTACAAGTGGTCAAGCAGTGTAGCAGGTCTCTCCTTCTCTCTCCCTCTCTACCACCCCCTTCTATCTCAATTTATGATGGTCTCTATCCAATAAATAAATGAAGATAATAAAAAATTAAAAAGAAGAGATAATTGTGTTTTTCTTTTATTTTTTCTAGTATGCTTTCTTCTCCTTCTGCTCTTTGTTCCGCTGGTAAGCCAATTATGCATATATTACTTCACTTGAGGTCATCCCATAAGTCTCTATTGTTTGGTTCAGTGTCTCTTAATCTGTACTTAGTTCACTTTTTTCTTAACTTTCTCTAATCATCTTCAATAATGCTAATTCTTTTTTGTGTTTCTGTTATTCTGCTCTTGCTTCCCTCAGCTCCAATCCTTAGTTCAGCTATTCTCTTATTGTGTTCAATGACAGTAATAGCTTACATGGCTAGTGGGACTGTTAACTGCAGTATTAGTTCTTATTTTCTTTCACAGCCTCATCTATTCTTTCTTTATGTCTGTTAATAGTTCCATTAAAGGCTTTCCACACTCCAGTGATTATTGCATCACTTATGTATAAATGTTTTCAACATTCTAGTTGGATTTTTTTCCCCATGGTTTTCTGTCTTGGTTCATTGCTACAGCAGTTCTTTTTGTCTTGACTATTGTATTTGGTGTCTTTTAGATATATTCTGGGATTTTAGTTTTTTTGTTTTTTGGGTTTTTTTTAGATGGTGCTGCTCAGGTATGGAGCTAGTAACATAATTTCCTAATATATTTTATAAGAGAACATGGACTATATATCCTATGTTAAGTAAGGTAAGGGTATAGAAATATAAATTTAAAATCAGTTAAATCTTGAAATAAATACCCAAAATTAAAATGTTGGCATTTAAAAATGTTTAAAATGGACTTGTGACATAAAATAAATTTCAGATGTAGTGACTGCAGTTTATTAAGAGAAGAAAAGTGATAGAAATTCACTTTGTAGATTTGCACAGATGTTCTCTTCAATGTATTTATTTATGTGCAGGATGTGTGGAACCTATTTCCACTGCAGCTACAAATGAGCCTAGGGCAAGGCCCTAGAGTGACCCCAGAGAGATAGTGCTTTTCTTTCTTTGAGATAAGGATGGACACACCAGTCTGTCTAAACTATCAGCTCCCACATAAAAGAACAATATAACCTCATGACCACTCTTTCCTGACTGCTGGTATTAGTCAGGTGGGGTTGCCACTGAAGCCTGAGTCAGGTGTTAGGTTATTTGCATTGAAGCAGAAGTTCTGGTCTAGCTGCCATAGTTGATGTAAGTCCCCCGTAACTGCTGACCACTTTAGGGTATAGATACTAGTTATGGCTGAGATCTCTGGTGGCAGGTCATGGTAGACTGTCTGGTGGCTGCTTGGAACTCCAGAAGAGTCATGAAAAGTACACTGTGTTTCCCTGAAGGGACAGTGGCCTTTTGAGACTGATGTAGCTGGTCAGGTGTGGGGCTAGTAACATAATTTCCTAATATGTTTTATAAGAGAGCATGAACTATATATACTATTTTAAGTAAGGTAAGGGTATAGAAACACAAATATAAAATCAGTTAAATGTTGAAAAAAATACCCAAAATTAAAATTTTGATAATTAAAAATGTTTTCAGTGGCCTGCCTTATAACATAAAATAGATTTTGATGTGGTGATTATAGTTAATTTAGAGAATAAAAGTGATAGAAATTCAATCAAGGTGTATATATCCCTTTCTTTGATAGCTTTGTTTGAAATAATGTTGCCTACTGTAAATATATACATAATATATAAATAAAATGTATTTCAGATATTCTCCAAATAGACCCTTGATCAGTTCAAAACAACAAAACTAAGTACTTGATAACACATTTTGACAGCTTCCAATAAAAAATAAATAAAAGAAGAAGCACTTACCAGGAATACTTGTCATTCATTTTAGATAACAAAACCTAAAATCAATTTCTGATTGAGGTGAAATTGACTAATATATACCAAAAGTAAAATGTCATGATTGCTCTGTTTGCCATTTCCAACTATTTTCTCTGACTGCCTTTTTTGAGAATCATAGTCCTTCCAAGTAAAGTTTTTTGTTGTTGTTATTTTAGTGTTTATAGGGTCCAGATTGTTAAAGTAAATATGGTAATTATTCATAGTCTGATTTATTTACTAATAGCCATATTTCCAAATAGACCTCTACAATTTTCTTTAGATGATCTCTTAGATCTGTGAAATGATAATTTGTGCAATGCATAGTGAAATTTTAGTTTGGGTAAAAGCACACTTAATATGGATGACAGGACAATTGACCTTAAGGTTTGAGGTTCTTCATTTAGGCTATTCTCACAGGGGTGAGATGATATTTTGTTGGGCTAGTGATGCAAGAGAGAGAGATGAGCCAGGAACCAAGCTCATGGCAGCAAGGCCGTTCAACTCTTTATTCATCCAAACACCCCAAAGTAGAGTGGTAGCACACCTGGTTAAGCCACATGGCACAAACTGCAATGGCCAGCGTTCACCTCCCTGTGGGCATGTGCTTCTCGAGGCCGGAAAACAGAAGAGGCAAATTGGAAATGGAAGTGGCTTGACAATACCATACATGGTTAGGAAAGGGGTGGAGAAAGGTAAAAGGGGCTGAGAAAGGTAGGGACTCCTTAGCAACTGTTGCTAGGGTGTTAACTGGTAGAATTAATAATATCCTGTAGTCTTGAGGGTAGGAAAATAATATATTAAATGAGCAGAATGGGTGGGGAAATAGGGAGGAGGCCTTAAGTTATTTGTTAGACAAAGCAGAATATTGATATGTAGATAATAAAAGGGCAGGCCATTGTAGCAAGGAATGCAGGGTGAGGCAGGGGAAGTTGGGTTAATGTTTTAAGGAATGCCGGGCTCCTGGAGGCAGAAAAATGCAGGGTCTCTGGAGACAGGGAGAGAATCACAGGGAGGCAAAAAACTGAGTCTGTGACTCTTCCCAAGCTCTACCTCACAAGATGGAGTCTTATAGGATTCGTTTTCCTCAGTTCCCCATTTTTCAATGGGAAAAGCCTCACCACACTTAACCTATTTCTTACAATATAACCAGCAATATTTCATTTTTTCATTTCCCTTTTTTCTATCAGTTATTTTGAACATTTTTTTCATGTGCCCACTGACATCTGCATATTACATCAAAAAGGACAGTGACAAGAAATGCTTTCAAAGATATGGAGAGAAGGGAAGCCTCCTGCTTGTTGGTGGGAATGTAAATTAATATCACTTCTGTAGAAAACAGTTTTTAAACTCTTCAAAATATTAAAAGTTAACCCATCATGTGACCTAGCAATTCCTCTCCTAGGCATCAATCCAAAAAAAAAGAAAAAACAACAACAACTCTTCAAAAAAATCTATTAATATCTATGCTCATCACAGTGCTATTTGTCATAGCCAATATTTGGAAACAACATGAGTATCTATCAGCATATAAGCAAGCATTTAAAGAAGTTGTGACTTATATACACACTATAATATACACTTATATACATAATATAATATAATATAAACACTTCTGTAAGAAATGATGTTGAGAAATCAGTGTTGATCCAGATAAGCCAAAAGGAGAAGAATGAATACTAGATAGTCTTTCTCACTGATGGGCTCTAAGAAACAAAGGACAATGCAGAGTGAATCCCCAATGGACTATAGTCTGTCACAGTAGATTAGGGAGCCCAGAAGGAGAGAGGATTACTAAAGGGAGTCTGAAGACCTAGGTCCCTAAGGTGGCATATGATGATGGTTTGGTTGAGGGGAAAGTGTACTAATACTTATCTTGAAGAAATGTGAAAATTTCATTTACCTTTGTAACAACAAAAATCCTGTAAATCAACAATTCCTCAATAAAGTGATACTAGAATTGAAAAAAAAACTAAACTCTCAATTCAAATAATTATCTTTAACTCCTTACAAGTACCTAAACAGTGACAGTTCATGAGAATGGGGATGTACTGTAAGTTCAGGCTTTATGAATAGATATAAGTATTTATAGTCAAATTCTAGAACTGGATATATATTTGGATAGGGGCACTTAAGATAATAGCAAAGTCATGATTGGCTGAAATGAAGTAAAGACATTTCTAAAAAGGAAAATATGAAATTACTGTTAGCTTATTAGTTGGACATATACTTGATAATAATTACTTTTACCCTAAAGTGACACTAAAAGAAACCTTGGAAAGAGAAATGATATATGTCTGGAAATATGCTGATTTTAGAATTTGTTTGAATACATTTAATAATAGGAAGCATTGAAGGTGAAAATCTGGTACTGAAATTGTACTGGTCATTATATTTATAATGATTAAAGCTTTAAAAAGAAAACCCCATGATAAATATATATGTATACATACATATATATATATATATATATATATATATATATATATATATATGCTGTAGGAAAATTAGAGCAATGCATGTTATACCCAGCATCAATAATACTGTATAGAAAAGCTATACCATGAACATTTACTTTCATGAGAGTAGCCACACTGCTGAGAAACATTTGGATAACCTACATTAATCTTACGTTTAACACAATTTCCTATACTTAATAGGATTGTACTGAAATAAATGTGTCCATTCAAAAGAAAGTTAAATATTGCTCTAACCTTTGAAACAAAGCTTATAAATGTTTTATTCTCTTCTAAATGTAAATTCTAAAACATATGTAAATGTCACACACACACACACAAACAAATGGATTTATTCAGGATTGTTAATTTTTATATGACAAAAAATGATGCCAATGATTTCAAAATACATGAGCTATTTCTGTCTTAAGTTGGTTTGGAAGAAATAACTCTATAAGAAAAGTGCAAAAATCCGAACTATGCAGAGGTAGAATACTAACGAAATAATTATTTTGATGATATAAACAAGCAACACTTAATTTGCCACTCCTATGGACAGCAACCCTCCTATAACCAAGATAGTTCTTGGTTTAAGCATAGTGAATCAAGGGAGATTTAGTAGATGGAGTTTGATTGTATGCCAGACACTGTGCTAGGTATAAGTAGTGAAAAAAGACACTTAAAATGTCAGGCTCTAGGAGCCTATAACTTCTAAAGAAAAAAAAAATCAGGAAACAGAAACATTAAAAACACAGCTAGAATAAATGGATTATGTTAGAGTGGAGGTGAGTATAAAAATCAGTGCACATGTACAATGCCATTGTGTTTTGAGAGGCCATAAATTATCATCTTCTTCCTCCTGCTATGATTCACAACCAACTAAATACAGGCATGGGGGGTAGACAGATGGAGGGCAAAACTTTAATTTTATTCCTTCTAAAACTAGCTTAAAGGACATGACCTAGTTGTGTGCCCACAATCTGGCTTCTTAAAATTTCTGAAATAAATGTGCCCATCTAAAACTGCTGACCTGCCCCAGCATGACTGAAAAACACAACAGAATGCAGTATCCTGGCCAACTTGAGACAAAATCATACATACCACTCCCTTCTTACTAACTTAGCAATTTTGTTGCACCATTATTTTCTTGGTCATAGTGAATAAAAGAGAAAAGCCAGACCTGTCATGTCAATTTATGATCCTGCTGAGAACTGGAAGGAATTCCTTTCTTCAAACAATATAAAGAAGAATTACTTCAGCCTAACTTATTCTAGGGAAATACAAGAGAAGACCAGAGATACATGAGCCACATTAAAGAGATTGAAGCCTAGCATAGCTGAGCATCAGACATCATCATGGTGAAAACTATTAGGCAATCTTGACTCAAATTTATTCTAGAAACTCAAGGTAAATATTAAGCATTGTAAAACAGAAATTTCCCAGAGAATTAGAGTTGTCATTTTATACTTGCAAGGGCTACCAATGTGTGAAGCTTCACCATGTAAATCAGATGGAAATTGCTGAGGGTACCCAGAATTATTTTTCTGTAAAGAAAGCACAAATCTGACTGTCACAGGTTGTGAATATAAAAAGTCAGAGTTGAAGAAGTAATGGCAAGTATTTGGTAACAATAATTATCATGTGTTGCCCCTCATCTCTCTTTGGTTCTTTCTGCTGATCTAATAATTAAATTGACATAAGGCAGATTAACAGGAGGAAAATTGTGTACTCACAAAGGTCTCTTAAGTTGGATCTGTAAAATGCTCTAAGGAGTCAATTTATAAACCTTTCAGATAAATAGTAAATTGGTGAAGAACTGACAAGAAAAGGACAAAGAGACATGAAATTCAGAGTCTAATCAAGAAATAAAGCAGAGTTCTCTTATAGCCATCTTGGTACTGTGTCCCCTATCTCTGCTGATGGAAGAGCCTTTCCACTTACTGAAAAGAGGAGGGTGACTTGCTCACAGGGAATTTAGAAAGGGTAAGGGGCACTGGGTAGTGGCTCACCATGTTGAGTGTACATAGTGAGACAGGATAAGAATGTCTTTTTTTTCCACCAACTTCTTCTCAAATGACATTAATTCAAATCATCAGTGCTTCACGTTGGCATATTTGGAGGGCAGCCTACTCTGAACTCCATCACACCAAGACACTGATAGTTTAGCTTAATAAAAATGAAAATCTGGTGAAAGTCTGTGTTTGCATAAATTATGGACAGTGGTCTAAATTCATGTACCAATCTGAAGGACAAAGCCTCAACACAAGAATATGAAATACAACTATCTTGGAACACAGAGCTATGAATTCCCAAATGTGCATATATTACTAATAGCAAATCAATAGTAAGGTTGTATCTTAGTTCTCTGATTTTGTAGTTATTCATCTGTTGGAAAAGTGGAACAGTGAACAAATCACTGTAAACAGGGGGAATCATAAACGTAGTCACTACACATAGGGGGAAGAGTTCTAAACACTTCTCCCAAGATTCCCACTTTATGACTACTCAAACAAGTCTCCAGCTGCTGAAAAGGGACTTTGCAGATGGAATTAAAAATGCTCAGCAACTGACCTTTAAATAGAAAGATTAGCCCAGATTATCCTGGTGGATCCAATGTAATCCTGTTAGCCTTTACAAGCAGCGAGAGTCCTTGGAGATTCAGTTAGAGAAAATCAGCAGAAAAAAGGCAAGGAAGAGAGGAGGTGATAGAAGAGTGGTATTCAGAGCATAGGAAGACTCATCTGCATTCACTGGCAAAGGAGATGGAAGAAAGAAACCTCAGGAGTGAATACAGACAGTCTCCAGAAGATGATAGCAACCCCAGGCTGAAGGCCAGGATGAAAATGGAAAGCTCAAGCCTAGGATGATGTGGAAGTCAGTTTTGTAAACAACCATAGAATCTCCAGAAAGAAGCACAGGCATCACATCACCTTAGTTCAGCCCTTCTTCAATGGACCAGAAATCCCCATGTTTTGTTAATACTTCTGAAGCACTGAAACTATGTGGTAATAATAAATGTGTATTGTTTGAACCACTATATATGTATTAATTCTTTAATTTTTTTTTTCTCCAATCACTGGGGCTTGGTGCCAGCACAATGAATCTACTACTCCTGGTAGCCATTTTTCCTTTTTTCTATTTTACTCAGTAAGGCAGAGATGAATTAGGAGTGTACGGGGAGATAGAGAGGAAGATAGAAAGATACCTGCAGACCTGCTTCACCTCTCATGGAGCAACCCCCTCTGTAGCAAGGGAGCCCGGGTCCTTGTACATAGTACTATGTTCACTTAATCGAGTACACCACTACAGGCAACAGTTGGACAGCAACACATTGCACATAAACATTCAGATTGTAGTTTTCGGAGGACCTACTATGCCTGTAAGCATGTATGCACTAAAGTAGGAATAATAAGAATTATGTTTAGAAGTTGTCAACCAAGAACACCATCACAAAACTCTTCTGGAGTTCCTTTCTGTACTGTTTAGACTTGCAAATTGTGAGTTAGTTCTTTGGAAGGCAATTTAATAGCTGAAAGAAATATAAAAAATAAACTAAATAGGTGACCTAATACAAATCTGCAGGGTTGATTGACTCACCTGTTTTGACTCACCTACTGCATCATTTAAGTTGCTTTTAAATGAGGGTAGAAAGCTAGCCTGACACTATCTCAGTTGTCACATTGAGTTTTTCCAAGTAAAATTCTTTCTGGAAATGCAGTGAGGATTTTTCTAAATCTACACAATGGTTAAGAATTATGTTGTATTTTACTCTGGTAAACCAATCTATTACGTATTTGTTTTGCTTAGTCATATATCTGCCGATTAGTATCCCACAGTATGTACAGTATTTGGAGGTATTAGATCCCTTCACAGGGAAAGAAAATGAGACAAGTTATTTTTTACCATTATATTATTCTTGATGTCACATACCATGAGTCTCTAGAGCATGACTTGGGGGAAAATAAATGAAGATCCTAGTAAAAATCTCTATTTTAATTGTTTCATTTACTATGAAGTTTGCAGCTACTATTCCCACCATAAACTCATGAGAAGTTTCTTCTTTGATACTTTGGCCCCCACAGTACTCCTTAAATTTGTCTCCTTATTGTCTATTCCTGCCTCCTAAAAGAGAGAATAACATGTGTGTAGTTGGTTTCTAAGTAAAACAACCAAGCAACAACAACAAAGCTGTCTTTAGTTTTGCAAATGGCAACTCTGATAATAATCTTATATAACATATCCAAATTAATAATTTCTGTAGCTAGCTACATGTGTTTATAACTATCTCTAAGTAGCTAGTATTTGTAATTATGTAACATTTTCTTGTTAGAGTCAATATTAACCTACTCCTTTACAGAACTCTTAATCTTTCACTTTTCCTTCTTTTAAGAAGCAGCAGATGACTACAGGAAAGTAAGGATTACAAAGTAGGTAGTAAAGGGTTGACTGAAAGGTTGCTTTATGCAAAAAAAAAAAAAAAAGCTCCCTAGAATGGTTGTCTCCATGAATCCCGTGGATATGCAATATTATATGGCAAAAGGAAAATAAGATTGATAATTCCTGATTGAGAATTGGATGGTGCTAAAATAATCACTGGGCTTTTTGAGACAGAGATGTAGCCATAGAAGTAAAGCATGGAGAGATCCATTTTGATGGTTTTTAGTATGGGGAAGGAAGCTTCTGACAGGTGAGAAATGCAAGAGGATGGATTCTTCCTGAGAGCTTTCTGAAACACAGCCATGCTAATAATTCCTTAATTTTAACCCATAAATCCAGTTCCAAACTTCTTTTGACTTAGAGATAGCATGACTGACTTTTAGAAGATAGAAGTGATTTATCTCATGTTATAGTATGGGTTTCAGGTTTCATTCACTTTGAAATATTCTTCTTTCTTTCATTTTTTAATTTATTTTTTTATTTAAGAAAGGATAAATTAACAAAACCATAGGGTAGGAGGGGTACAACTCCACACAATTCCCACCACCCAATCTCCATATCCCATCCCCTCCCCTGATAGCTTTCCCATTGTCTATCTCTCTGGGAGCATGGACCCAGGGTCATTGTGGGTTGCAGAAGGTGGAAGGTCTGGCTTCTGTAATTGCTTCCCCGCTGAACATGGACATTGACTGGTCGGTCCATACTCCCAGTCTGCCTCTCTCTTTCCTTAGTAGGGTGGGTCTCTGGGGAAGCAGAGCTCCAGGGCACATTGGTGGGGTCTTCAGTCCAGGGAAGCCTGGCCGGCATCCTGATGGAACCTGGAACCTGGTGGCTAAAAAGAGAGTTAACATAAAAAGCCAAACAAATTGCTGAGCAATCATGGACCCAAAGGTTGGAGTAGTGGAGAGGAAGTGTTGGGGGGTACTCACTGCAAACTCTAGTGAACTTCTGCTTTCAAGTATATATTTTGCACTAGTTTATGGATACGTGTGAACATATGCTCTCATAGAACCTGGTGTATATCTAGGTTTTGGTACTTTGTTAGAAAGTGATCCACCTGGGATGGAATTAGAGAATACTATGAAAGGAAAGGTCTCACCCGAGTAATGAAGCTGAAGGGTTGTCATTCTACACGTGAAGTCTCTGGACTCAGTCTGAGCTGAAGCATGTTGAGGTGGCAATCGTTGCGTTGATTAGGTTGCGATTGGCTGATGCAATATTATTTGATATGGATTGGAAGAGGCATGTGGGAAAGTGGGCCCTATCCTAAGGTTCAAGGACCTTTACTTCATATAATTTCAAACCTCTCTTTGATTATACACCTCTCCATCTCTAAAATCTAATTTCATTTCATGAATTCTTAATATAACCACACTGTGAATTTCAAAATATAATGTGTGCAGGAATCCCTATGTTAAAATTTTTAAATATAGGTTCTGGTTCAGTCTGGTGTGGGATTGGATTCTGTATTTCTGTATCATACTTTGATTCCCCGACTCAATAATTTCACTGTAGGTGGACTTATCTTCAACTTACCGGCTGAATCTTAGATAATAATCTCTATTTTAAATAACTAATCAATTAGATGTGTCTATATGTTTTATATGTACATATAAAACAAGAAATCATCCTCAGAACTTTTTTTTTGTATAATCCAGAAGCTCTAAAACTCTCATTCGATATTAAAGTAATGAAATGTTTTTGAAAGGTTAAGAAGCATAGTCAGGATTAGAAGTGCTCATGAAGGGGCCAGGTGGTGGTGCACCTGGTTGAAAGCACAAGTTACAACGTGCAAGGTCCCAGGTTTTAGCCCCTGGTCCCCACCTGCAGGGGGAAAGCTTCATGAGTGGTGAAGCAAAGTTTCAGGTGTCTCTCTGCCTCTATCCCTCTCCCTTCCCTCTTGATTTCTTGCTGTCTCTACCCAATAAATAAATAAAGATAATAATTTTTTAAAGAAGTGCTCATGAAAACCTCCCCCCAAAATCATGTTACAAGGTATTTATAATGCTAACAGAAAACAAAAGTTGGGGTGCTTTTCTCTGTTAATAAAACAAGCCTTTTGATATGATAATTACTGACTAGCCTTTAGATCTAGGAACTAGAACATGAAATTTCTCTTTCACTTTATCTTTTTTAATTAATGTTCTCTCCAGAATTCAGTAAAAAAATACAAAAATCAAATGAATGTGTCTGATGTTATGACTAAGTGCCAAGATCACCACTTCCTTTTGAAAGCTAGCCTTCAATCTTCACATATAGTCATTATCATCTCCAAGGAGAGCTATAGTTAGAAGGTGGTGAAACAAACAGTAACATCCCAGTAATTGCAAAAGATGGTGTAAATAGTCCAGGGTATATCTTCCAAGTAAATCAGAACACATTGCCTCAGTCTCAGAGTAAGATTTTCATAATTTCTCAATCATCAGTGCAGCTTTTAACAGTCAGTCACTGAGACTATCCCCTGTGCAATTAAATCAGAATTTCTGGTGGTAGACCAAACATAAAATTTGAAAGCTCTCCCAGTGGTTCTAGAATTCTGGCAGGTCAGGACTGAGGCTTATTGATTTGGAAGTGCAATGTTGAACAAAGTTCTGTTAACCACAGGTGAATATTGAACGCTGCACCTAGGAAATTGGAATTGAAGTTTTAAGGATACAAAACCCCCAATTTTTTTAATTTAATGCGAACAAATTGAAGATAAAATATCTCAGCAATTGTAAAATTGATTATATGTTCAATGATAATAATTTTCTTATGCCATTCCTTGTGCTTTGCGCCACCTGCACTTAACCCGCTGTGCTACCTCCCAACTCCCTGATAATAATTTTCTATATAATGAGTCTAATGAATTTGTTTTTAAAATTTATTTATTTATTTATTTATTGCAACCAGGTACTGATATATAGAGAGAAGGATAGTTACTTGCAGTAGTACCCCACAATTTGTTAAATTATCCATCTACATGTGGGAATGAGAGACTTGAACATAAGTCTAAGATACGTATTGTTATAAAACACTATTTCTGTATATATTTGATCATTTATAAATACATTTAATGTATTTGGATCCCAAATATGTATTGTCTGTGTGACAATTTTTGAAAGTTTCTGTTAATTTCATATTATTCCCTTAGTTTTCAATCCTCTGATTTTCCGAAGTCAGATTTTTGTAATATGAATAAGTTAATAGTTATAGCTGAGCATTTATATAATTTTGCACACTAAAACATTACATTTTCTTATATCCTAGTAATGTCTACTGTAACACATCATAAAATCTTTTTCATCAATGCCAATTGCACAAAATTCAATTGAGTGGATACAGTGGAAGACAAGTATAATGAACTAATTGATATGCAAATCATTACCAAATAGAGTTAAAAGATATAAAACTGGAATTGCTTCATAATTTTTCCATCCCAGCTTCATATTGCAAAATCAGCTAGAATACCATATATTTTCAACATTAACATAAAATTGAAAGAAACAGTAGTATTCTTTTATTACTTGCAGATGGTCTGATGTCTCTCCTTATCCCTATAGGCTAAAATTTATTGATATTTAATAATTTAGTTTGTTTTATTGATTGTGATGTCATTGTAGCAGTGCTGGCTAAGCATCAAAAAGAGCCTGTATCATGTGGATTTAAGTCATTCTTCTGGGGGCCATGTGGAGGCACACCTGGTTGAAAGCACATGTTACAGTGCATAAGGAGCCAGGATGGAACCCCAGGTTCCCACCTGCAGGGGGAAAGTTTTGCAAGTGGTCAACCAGTGCTGCAGGTGTCTCTCTCTCTCTCTCTCTCTTTCTCTCTCTCTCTCTCTTCCTCTCTATCTTTCCTTTCCCTATTGATTTCTGTCTCTGTCCAATAAATAAATAAATGAAGATGATAAAATTAATAATAATATAAATTATTAAAAATAATTTATCTGATAGATAACAATTATATGGTCACAGGCTACTCAATACTCTGCAAATACTGCAAACCATTAACCTCCCCAACATCTCTAAATAGAAAAGATAAAAATAAATAGGTATAGACAAGTCTCTGGCTTCTGAAACATATTTGCTCATCTAGATAGTAATGGCACCTATCTTGGTGTGATTTTTCTATAAATGAGCTACATTTAAAGCACTCAGTTGACATGGTCCTTGAAAATTTGATTGTGTGCATTTTTCTCCTCCTCTTCCTCCTCCTCCTCCTTTTCTTCCTTTTTTCTTCTTTTATCCTCCTCTTTCTTATTTTTTTTCATCTTTTCATCTGTTCATCTTTTGCTTCTGTGGAGCTTCAGGAATGAGAATCTCTTTGCATAACCATTATACTATCTCCCCTACCCTGTGTGCAGTATCGTCATTTTTTAAGATTATGGCCATGAGGGTATGGGTTTTCTAAAGTTCTAAGATTGTACCTCTTCTCCCTCTATATTTATTTCTGTTGTAAATGTGATCTACACCTGTGTTTCTAAGTATCTTTCACTATACATAATTATCCTCTTTTGATGTTCTAGATAACCCTCTCCATCACTGTATACTTGACTATTGTATTCATCTTTGTTCTGTGTCTGTCAATTTATTTCAGCTTTCCCTACTTTGTTTTCAGCATATTCCTCTTAATACT
This sequence comes from Erinaceus europaeus, assembly GCF_950295315.1. Lineage (NCBI taxonomy): Eukaryota > Metazoa > Chordata > Mammalia > Eulipotyphla > Erinaceidae > Erinaceus > Erinaceus europaeus. The sequence goes on from NC_080175.1 coordinate 62,563,245, forward strand.
TTAATTTCACCTTAATGGGAAGCTCCACAATATTCAGTGATTTCTAGCTATCTAAAGAATGAAAACTTGTATTTCAAGATGTTTAGATTATTTGAGACTCCCTCTAAAACGTATATTCCTAGTAAACACTGAGTGTTCCATCTGTTCTTGAAATCAAACTCTATCTTTTAAGACCAAATTAAGCCTCACCATAATCAAGATTGTTACATATCCTTTTAAAGAGGTGATAGAATCTATTCCATATTTATACAAATTAAAACTGGTAACTTTTGTATGTGACTTATCCAAGCATTCCTTACATTTTTAAAAACATACTTGTATATAGTCATGTGGCATGCTTTCATACTGTCCATTCAGCTGTCTTGAGTAGACATTTCAACGTGTACAACTTTTTATATAGCTCCACACATGAATTTTGACTCCATAATGATAATGAAAACAAATCAGTCAGTTCTAGAATCATAAAAAATACCCTAACTATAGAGATAGATGCAGCAACAGTTGCTTTTTGTTATTGTATATATATATATATATGCATATATATATTATTTATTTATCAATGAGAGGGATAGGAAGAGAGAGAGAGAAAGAACTAGACATCACTCTGGTACATGTACTGCCTGGAATTGAACTCAGGACCTCATGCTTGAGAGTCCAGTGCTTTATCCACTGCACCACCTCCCAAATCACAGCTTTTTGGTATGGTTGTCACTGCTGCTTCACATCTCCAAGATGACTTCTTCTCAGAAAGAAGAGACCTAGAGGCAGAGAGGGAACAATGACAGAGCACAGGCACCCCACCCCTCACCCCTGTGCAGTGGGATTAGGGCTTGAAGCTGATTAGTGTGTATGGCACAGCAAATGCTTCCCCAGGTGAGTTATTTTACCAGACCAATATTCAGCAGTTTTAAAACATTCTCTTTGTTGTCCTGATTGTTTTCATTTCACATTTATGCAAACCACTAGACATGATCAATTGCTTGCTTTTCAAATCCAGTTATATTCTCTAAGGGCATACACTTATTTTCTCATCTGTCAGCAAACCTCACATGTGTTTGGTATAAAAAGGAAATTGTGAAGAACTGGAAAGGAAAGCATTATCCCTCTTTCTTTCAAGTAATGTGTGTGTGTCTTCATAGTAGCAATTGCCAGCCTAGTAATAGATTTGTGTGAGCCAACTCAAAAGAATTTTTCAAGACAGAGGAACAAGGAGTTTAAATAATATTTTATACAAGTATTTCAAATGATATGATATGAAGTTTATAAATTCTGTGGAAACAGAGTTTTCCAGCAAGTTCTCTTAGACTGAGTCAGGCATATGATTGAAGAGAAAAATAATTAATGAGATTCAGAACCCAGTGCTTTATTTCAAAATACTGCCAAACTAAACACAATGTAAACTGAGATACAGTGACAAGTTTAAGGAGTGGAAAGCGTAATCTGGAAACAGAAAAAAAAAAAAAAGCAGAAAACTCACTTGCAAACATTGTGTTTCAAACACAGTTGGAAAGATTTGAAATGTAATCCATACAAAGAGGAAATCTATCGCTAAACACAGTGCATAAAGATTGGGGAGTGAGGGGCCAAACGGTGGTCTTTGCACACCTAGTTAAGCACACATATTACAGTGCACAGGAAGGACCTGAGTTCAAGTCCCTGGTCCTACCTGTAAGTGGAAAACTTAATGAATGGTGAAGCAGAGCTGCAGGTATCTCTGTCTCTTTCCCTCTTTGTCTCCCCCTCTCAGTTTCTCTCTATCTCTATTCCAAGTATAAGTAAATTTAAAGTTAAAAAAAATAGATTGGAGAATGAGAAGCTAATAATCTTCTGGAACATTTATTAGCATAGTGGAGCCCTGTGAATAATTTAACTTTTTAAAATAATTTTTGATATTTATTTATTACTGGATAGAGACAGGGAGAAATTGAGAAGTGAGAGGGAGTTAAAGGAGTCAGACACCTGGAACACTGCTTCACCACTGGTGAAACTTTCACCTTGCAGGTGGGGTCCAGAAGCCTGAACCCAATTTCTTGCACACTGTAATGTGTGCACTTAACTAGGTGCAACATCACCTGGCCCCAGTGTTTTTACTGTTTAAAAAACAAATTCAGTTTATTGGGAGTTAATGCTTTACAGTATAGTTTTTGACGCATGAATACAATTTATCATCTCCCTATGAAGTGTATCTGTAAAACACTCCCACCCCCACCCCAGGTCCTTTCCATAACCATGAACCACTACTCTAACACCTTTCCATACCTTCCCACTCCCACCTTCCCAGAATCCTTTGCTTTTGCTTTGGTACAATACACCCCACCAAGCCTAAGTTTTTCACTTTGTGTTTCTGTCTTTCTCTCTCAGTCTTCTTCTCCATTTTTTCCACCCCCCACTCCCTTCCTTCCTTCCTTCCTTCCTTCCTTCCTTCCTTCCTTCCTTCCTTCCTTCCTTCCTTCTTTCCTTCTTTTTTAAGTCTTAAGGGGTTTCACAGTTCTATTTATCTGTGAAATGGAAATCAGTTTCCTCAAAAGGAAAAAAAAAAAGAAAAACTTAGGAAACTAAGATACATAGGATGGCTCCTTTCCTTTGTTTCAGTTATTCCTGTAGTTCCTCCATCTTTACAATGACTTAGATGCCTCTAGAATATAGAAAGTATTTAAGGATTATGTAGGAAATACATAAATATTTGGATAGTTTATATTTTCAAATATAAGCTTTGCCATAAATAATCAAAGTATTAAATTATTTTAAATGTATGTACTCTGGAGAGAAAACATATGTGTTAATTATATTCATTGGTAGTGTGTAACTCTACCCACAACATAAACAGTCTCCATTTTACATCTTGAGGTTTTATTGAATCTGATAGAAAATGTGGAAGATTGACATTCACTGCGTTTGAAAATTCTTATTTTTAATACAGTATAAGGGAAGGAGTAAAACTGGAAAGAGTCCCTTTATCTTGAGAAGTCTCCTGAAAATTAATATATTTTAATCTTATGTGTTGGACTTTTGTTAGTGATGTTTCTTTTAAAGAATTTTAGGGTTATTAAAGTCAATGGTAGAATATAAAGTTATTTTGAATATTATATGTGAAATAAAATAATAAAAAACTTTTGAGCTACATAGAACTGCAAGAGCTCTGACATTTGATTATTAGAATGCTTCCTTGAAATTAGAACTTATTCATAGTAAAGCAAGTCAATTAAAAAAAAAAGACTCTGGACTGGAGTGATAGCATAGTAGTTTATACAATAGACTCATGAATGAGGCTCAGAGGTCCCAGGTTCAGTTCTCATAAGCCAGAATGAAGCCGTGCTCTGGTAAAAAAAAATAATAATAATAAATAATAATTTTAAAATTAAACTGCAAAGATTTTTAAAATGGTATAATATGATCTAGCTTATTTTGAAAGCAATAAATTTGCATATAAAAGTTTACAGACTCAAACACATATTGTTCCTTCGTTTCATAATGGCAAGTTTTATCTCAGAGTATTAATTAAAATTCTGCATAATAATTTACTTCAGAGTTCAGAATAGAGTATTTATGTATATTATATAATTAGTGCTATATATAAACCCACTTTAAAGATTCAATTTGGGGAGTCCGGAGGTAGCGCAGGGGGTTAAGTAGAGGTGGAGCAATGCGCAAGGACCAGAGTATCACGGTTAGAACCCTTGGCTCCCCACCTGCAGGGGGGTCGCTTCACAGGCAGTGAAGCAAGTCTGTAGGTGTCTCTCTTTTTCTTCCCCTCTCTATCTTCCCCTCTTCTCTCCATTTCTCTCTGTCCTATCCAACAACAATGACTTCAATAACAACAACAATAATAACTACAACACTAAAACAACAAGGGCAACAAAAGGGAATAAATATTTTTTAAAACCTTAAAAAATTTTTTAAAAGATTCAATTTGTAGCATATTCTGCTTGCTTTTGACCTTTACCCTTACACTTTATCTAAAATGTGCAGTAAATGAAAGTTAAAAGTAGCATTGTTATTTTATTAACAAAGTGTTTAAATGCTGATTTTGAATAGGATCAACTCACTAAAGAACTTTTAGGGATACATATCTACTGTCATCTATAGTAGCACAAAATACCATTATCCTGAGAAAATATAATGGGTCATACAAAAAGAAACAGGTGTTTGTAAGATATAATACTATCCTAGTGAGATAAGAAGATATATGTCAATACCTGCACTGTGAGCCCCCCATCCCCAATAAAGTGGGAAATATAGGTTGACATGTACTAACTCAAATCTATTTTGAGTAAATATAATTCAGGAGGACATATATATTTTTTTAAGTATAAAGTTCAAAATATTAGCACACGAGAATTTTAGGACGAGAAGTTTTGCCAGAATAAATGTTGCAAGATCTATGATGCATATTTCAGAAAAAAAATCTAATATAAATATCTACATAACTTGGTGAATAGCAAGAAAGCAAATTGCCCCAATAAGATCACTGTGCATTTGACTTGTACCATCTGGAAATATCTATATTCAAAACTGTTATTCAGAAAAGATAACTCGGCTTAAAACAAGAACTATACATATACATATGAAAATAATAAAACTGAAGATGGCCTCTGCAGGGTTTTTTCTTTTTTCTTTTTTTTTTTTTTTTGCCTCCAGGGTTATTGCTGGGGCTTGGGGCCTGCACTATGGAATCCATTGCTCCTGGAGACTATTTTTTCCCTTTGTTTGCCCTCCTTGTTTTATTGTTGTTCTTATTGTTGTTCTTTTTGCTGTCGTTGTTGGATAGGACAGACAGAAATTGAGAGAGGACTGGAAGACAAAGGGGGAGAGAAGGATAGACACCTGCAGACCTGCTTCACAGCTTGTGAAGTGACCCCCCGCCCCCTGCAAGTAGGGAGCCGGGGGCTGGAACGGGGGTCCTTACTCCATTCCTTGTGCTTTGTGCCATGTGTGCTTAACCAGCTGCGCTAGCACCTGGCCCCCAGCCTCAACAATTTTAACAGCTTAGATTTCATCTTCTTCATACTATCTTGGTCTGAACTTGAAGGTATCATGGAATAGGACTAGCCAGAAAGAGAAAGGATTTAAGAGTAAAGGATAATAAGGGAAAAGATAAAGATGAGTTGAAATTTGAACTGGGTGTGGGGTACTGGACCAAAGCAAATGACTCTAAGGAGGGGGGTGGGTGGGATAGGATGAAAGGTCATTGGGGTTCCGCTATATTATGAGGGAGGGGGCCCTAAAAGCAGGGGGTCCTGCAAACAAACACCTGTAATGGAGAAATGAGGGGCTGTGCCTCTGTATGTCAGACTATACTATAATGTACTAACCACCTCAATAAAATAATAAAGAAGAAAGTATACAATAGGACACTTGGAATTCTGCAAAGTGTGTTTAATCAGTTTAGAAATGGTATTCTTATAATTCAGTAAAAGGACTATGTTTTTTTTTAGGTAGATTTGGATAATTTCATTTTAATATATATTCAAAAATATCCCTTCATCATTATAAATGATATATTTTTTTATAAATAACTTTTTATTTCCCATATTGGAATGAACTTAACTTTGGTACCTATGTACAGTTATATTAACACTACATTAACTAGTCAGTCTCTGGGAGAGTTCACTTAATAGACATCACTTGTACAAGTTTTGTTCTTTAAAAATCATGATGGACAGGGGAGGTCAAGATAAAAGATCCCCAAGTTTTGCATCCTGTATCAGGACCCCATAAGCTATTAATATCACAACCCTTTTTTATATTCTCTTCCAAGGAATTGTACTTATTGAAAAATTAATAAATATCAAGTGTTGATTCCTACTCTGCAGACTGTTAAATCTGAAATATCTGCAAATAACAAAATAGGTTTAAAAGACTCACAATCATACAAAGGCAGCACTTGGTATAATCCCATTTTAACATGTTAGCAGAAAAAGAGTGAAAATGCACAGATGTACATATCTTGGATATCTCTGGGAAAATGTCATAGCTGGACAATCTCTACAGCTGAAATCCTTTGGTATAAAGACACAGTCCAATTAGATGACCTTTAGTTGACCTCTTAAACATATTCATTACTCTTCTAAAAATGAGAAGACTAATAGTTAAAGTAATGTATTCATCCATTTAACAGATATTCGTCGACAACACATTACATAATTTTATACTGTTTCATTGCTTCAGTAAATAAAATATTATTCTAGGTTTGTTCTCATGAAAATAAAATGTATGGATATTTGTACTCATAGGGCATTGGCTGTTTTGGGGCCTCTAGATATATTAAATATAAGCAAATAAATGTATATAAAGAGAGAAACAAGTGTTGAAAGAAACAAGTAAGGGTGTGGAAATAAAAGTGGCACTTTAAGAAAAGTGTAACATTTTAGAATTGGCAATCATTAATACACATGTAAGCAAACTCTAAATTAGGGAATGGTCACTCATTACTGAGAACAGGATTTTGGTTTTCATTCTCATTGAAAGGTGTAGCCACTTATAAATAAATAAATATATATATATATTCATAAGATCTGTTTTAAAAACAAGTTTATTTCAAATATCCTATTTTGATCTTTTTATTGGTTTTATTTCTATTATTTTTAAACATTTTATTCATTTTTAATGAGTGAGAGATAAAAAATAAGATACAGAGAGACCAGAAGAGTGCTCAGCTCTGGTTTATGGTGGAGTACTGCTTCTCTGCCTTACTGTGGTACTAGAAATTGAATCTAGTACCTTGAAGCCTCAGGCGTGAAAGTCTTTTTGCGTAAACATTATGTTTTCTCCAGGACCCAAAAACAATATTTTTAAAGGATTTTATTTGATTTATTGATTGTTCAATTATACAATTTTATCCGAACACTACTCCAGCTCTAGTTTTTGGTGGTACTTGGGATTAATTGTAGGACTTCAGAAGCCAGACCTTCTACCTTCTGTACCCCATAATGATCCTGGGTCCATACTGCCGGAGGGATGAAAAATAAAAATAGAAAAACAGGGCCGGATGGTAGCGCAGTGGGGTAAGTGCATATGACACAAAGTACAAAGACCTGTGTAATAATGATCCGGATCCAGGTTGGAGACCCTGGCTAACCCAGGCAGCAGGGGCGGGGGGCGGTTCACAAGCAGTGAAGCAGGTCTGCAGGTATCTATCTTTCTCTTCCCCTCTCTGTCTTCCCCTCCTCTCTCAATTTCTCTCTGTCCTATCCAACAACAAAGACATCAATAATAACAATTATAATAACCAAAACAATGATAAAACAGCCAGGGCAACAAAAGGGGGAAAAATAACTACAGGAGCAGTGGATTCGTGGTGCCGACACCAAGCTCCAGCAATAACCCTGGAGGGTAAATAAATAAATAAATAAATAAATGGAAAGCTATCAGTGGAGAAGATGGGATATGGAGTTCTGGTGTTGGGAATTATGTTGAGTTGTACCCCTCTATCCTATGGTTTTTGTCAGTGTTTTCTTTTTATAAATAATAAATAAATAAATAAATAAATAAATGTGGGATTTCAATGTCTCAGGCATGAAAGTCTTTAAATCTTTTGAATAACCATTATAATATCACCCCTTCTGTGTAGGTTAAAATTTTAAGTACGCATAAAATTGTCAAATAATTAAGAATTATGGCAATTGTAGCAATTGTAAATTAATCATTGCTGAAAAGATGGAAGTGGTATGTTGATTTTCCCTAAGATAAATGTAAAAATATAGTGCCAAAAGTAACTTGGTTGCTTGACTTTTGCAGCTAGTAGACCGATTTAGGAGAGCAGGGGGTAATAAATTTAACAAAACTTTTCATAAAACAGAGATATGCATGAGACATACCAAATGTTGCCTAATAAATTGAACTAAACTAGTGTTTATATGACAGTTTTCCCTTTCATAATTTAATGGGCAGTATTCTGACAAAAAAATACAGGAATATATGTATCATTACCATATCCTTCTTGGGAAAAAACATGAGGTATGTAGTTTGGGGGAAAACAACATGACAATAAAATTAAATCGAAGTGCCAAAACTAAGTCTTTTAATGATAGCCTTATACCTTGAATTATACTATTTTATGAATTATTTTTGGTTAAGATTCTCTCCATGACTATATTTCATCGTTTTCATAGACTACACTTATTTAGACATTACTAAAAGATTGAAACTTAAAAGAAAGTTTAACAAAATTTAATTTGTAAACTAGAAAACACTTATCCACTAAGTAAATATCATATAAACCCTTCTATTTGATTTGGGTAACATCATGAGATATCCTTTTTTTGGAATGATGTCCACACTGCTTCAGACCAAAGTAATCTAAACTGTTTGTGTCATTTTTCTACCTATTAAGAGAAGAATGAAAATTTATAAATAGCCAAGTTTATTACATTAAGTATACAAACTTATTTGGCTATGTATAGAATTCCCATTATTCATAGGTATTTCAGTGTGCATGTAAGTTTCATGCTACCTAGTCAGCCTACATTGAATGTAGTAATAATGACTCTCTTTGTGTAATTAGGAAAAGCAAATTTGTTTAAAGTATTAGGTCCTCTTAAAATTCTTTGTTCCTCTGTAGTCTCAGTGCTCTGCTATTTTAGGCATATACTCTGATTATTCACCTTATTATTGACTATAAGCATAAATATTAAGGCTATGTTAGATTTGTCCTCCACTAAACTTATAATATCTATGCTACTATGTGATTCATATAGAGTTTAGAAAGAACACTTGGATGACTAAGAATATTAGATTCCTGTGACCCAAGTATTATTCTCATTGCCATTAATTCATATTTGAAAGTTTTAGCAACTTCAAGTTATATGATGAAAATAATTTCTGAAAAGACAATATTTGCAAATTTATGTTTGTGTTTAAGTCATGGAATTCAAATTAAGATGAATGACGTAAAGACAAGAAATCTATTACTTTATGAGGTTAACGTTAACAATTTATTTACAAAATCCTTGAATCAAGTACGTGTGGTAGTACCCCTTGTTGGCCAAATCTGTCATTAAAGTTGTACACAGATTATAGTTGACTATTACTTTAGGTGCCACTGGATGGCAGTCGTGTGCTTGATATCAGAGGGCTGCATATTTCTTTTTGGGTGAATGGGGTTTATGTAATTAGAAAATACAGTCTACAGTTTTGACAAAATTAATTTTTTATGAGAAATACATCCTTTAACAGGACTAAATATTGCTAGATAGTAATCATATGTAATATGCATATTTACTCCCATATTTACTGGGGTCTTGTTGACAAAATTATAAATTAATTAAAATATACAACATGATGATGCTTTGATATAGGTATTTAATTTGAGAGTTCCCCTATAGACTTATCTTAAATATTTATCTTTTTAATATTTCATGAGAACATTTATTTTTGTTCTCATGATGAAAGTTTATCATCTTTTGTCAAGATCTCCCTATTTCTACAACCTTTGGTGCCTGGGAATCACTATGTTATTCTCTGTTTCTATACTCTGATTTATTTAAACTCCACATGTAAGTGAGATCACAGTTTTTGTCTTTTTATGTCTAGCTGATTTCCTTCACCTTAGCACATTCCAGACTCATACGCATTGTCCCAGATGAACCAATTTCTTCCAAATTAAACTCTAAGTTGCATTACAATGTGTGTATCACTTCTTCCCCTACCATTCATTCATCAGTCAACTCTGTGATTATTTCTTTGCCTTGGCCATTGTGAAAAATACCAAGAGGATAAATATCTTTATAGAAAAAAAAATCATTTGAGGTGTCCGGTTGTGTTGAGGGGGAGAGAGAAGAGACCAGGAACTTGTGGCAGAGCAGGGACGCAAATCTTTATTCACCCAGGTGCCCCAGAATTGGGTGTGGGCACAGCGGTTCGGGCCACGTGGAGCTAGCAAAATGGCCACTTCCCACTATGCCCAACTGCCCTTCTCCAGGTCGGGTCGCAGAAGAGAAAAGAGCAAAGAGAACGAAAGCAGAAATAGGAGAGGCTTTTATGAGAGGATTCTGGAAGTGGCAAGTCGGAATGCGATTGGCTAGGAAAGGGGGTGGAGAGAGGCAAAAGGCATGTTGGTGAAAGCATCCTTAGCAACTGTTGCAATGGTTTTAACTGAATTAGCAATACCCTGAGGGGATAACGTGGTAGATATCTGTAAATAATACTTGCATGGAAGTATAGTAGTTTGTGGACTCTGCCAATGTTCGACCACATCTGCACAATTTCCCAACATTGAGGGATTATGAACTGAAACACAAAATTACTAGATGCTTTTGATAATTCTATTTTTAATTTCTTGAAGAACTGCATAGTGTCTTCATAGTAATTGTACCAGTTTACATTTCCATCAACAATGTACAAAGCTTTCCATTTCACCATATCCTCACCAATACTTATCTCATATATCTGATAATGCATATCTACACAGGTGTCAGGCGATATTTTTCTTAGAACTTACATTATCCTTACTTTAAAATATGAAATAACTTTTTAAATTTTCGTTATTAGGGGATTAATGTTTTACATCCGACAGTAAGTACAATACTTTGTACATGCATAACACTTCTCAGTTTTCAACACAACAATACAACACCTACTAGGATTGTACCTGTTGGTCATCTTTGAAATAGGTATCTACTTATTTATGTCTCTTGCCTGTATTCAATTGAGTTATTGTATATTTTTTATTATATAGTTTCTTGAAAATTTCTGTGTGTTAACTCTCCATCATTTATGTGTTTTGTAAATATTATTCCCATTTCATGTGTAATACTTCAAAATTAAGCATAAACACAAAACATATTGCCTAACAGAGAATTCAAGCATAAGAAAGCACATGTGTAATAATTTGGAGAAAAAAAAAAAGCTAATGTAATTAGATTCTCAAATTTAGTTGAGACATAGGTTCATGCAAGATTCCCAGTAGGAAAATGTTCATGGGGTGAAGAGTTAGCACATCCAGTAGCGTGTACACATCATCACACACAAGGATCTGTGTTCAAACCTTCAGCCACTATCTGCAGAAGGACACTTCAGAAGCAGTGAAGCAGTGCTGCAGGTCTGTCTCGCTTTTTCTCTAGCTCTCTACATCTTTCTCCTCACCCAATTTATCAGTCTGTATCTACAAAAGAAAGAAAAAAATGTATCTAATATGTACTGGCATATTTTCTAAATATGCAGATACATATGGAAGAAATTTGAATAACTCTTCATCCTAGAGAGTATCTCAAATATTGATTTATTTGAAGGAATTAATTTTCAGTTAAAATACTCTCTAAAGATGCTGATTTTCAATTTTGTAATAGTTTTATACAGCGATGACTTTTCTCACTTGCACATTTTCTATGGTGGGAATCATATGTACATTTTTTTTTCCCCAGCGCTAATGACCTCTTAGCCCAAGCTTTCCCTAAGAGTTAATGAGTGTCTGGAGTAGTAGAAGTGTTTAAGCAGAGCTGAGCACCCTTGGTCTACATGGTCACTACTTTACAGGAAATGCCTGACAAGCAGGTCTTTATTGCGATTATTGTACTGAGACTATAAATGAATGATGAAGTTGATGCTTAAACTCTCTTCCAATTTAAATAGATATTCAATCATAAGTCAATTTTTTGTTAATGGTGTTTTGATATTACTTTCACATTGCCTACATTTATAGGAGCCAAGAGCATCTTCTACAGTATTTTCCAAGTTTAAAAGTGAAAACTTGAAGCAAAACATTTTTTCCTGTGCTTCTCACAGACCCATCTGGCAAGTCAAAGTAGAGTCTCAAATTCAATTATTCAACCACTTTAGTCTGAAACACTTTATGCAAAATCTGGATGAAAAATAAAAAGAGAGATTAAGCTTGAAGTCATGGCATCCTACAGTAAGAAATATCCATGATTGGGGTTCAGGCGATGGAGTACCTGGTTAAGTGCACAGAGCACAAAGCACAAGGACTGGTGAAAGGATTCCAGTTCAGCCCCCAGCTCCCCACCTGCAGGGGGATTGCTTTTCAATCTGTGAAGCATATATGCAGGTGTCTGTCTATCTTTCTCTCCCCCTCTATCAATTTCTCTCTGTCCTAGCCAACAACAAGGACAGCAGCAATAGCAACAATGGTTGGGGGGAAAGATGCCACCAGGAGCAGCGGATTTGTAATGCAGGCACTTCTTCTTCTTCTAGCGTTTGCCCAATGCAGGCACTGAGCCCCAATGATAACCCTGCAGGCAAAAAACAAACAAAAAAAACATAATTATAAATTAAAATGTGAGTAAATATGGTCACACCGTGGTGTTAGACATAGCAAAATTTCAAATAAATCTGGTTTTTAGTATAAGTGGAATTCGCTGACTTAAGCTAATTTAAAATCACAGTATGATTGGTTGCAATTCAGAATCAACAGAACAGAATTGCTAACTTAGACACTTAGGCTGAGTTAGATGTTATGACAGAAAGCAGAAGGAAGTAGACAATTTTCTTTGTCCATTTTTCAGTGTTTTTATGTTTCTTTTTTCCCCAATTAGGTTAAATCTGTTAACCTCAGACTTCTTTTCATTATTTGTAAATCTATCCCTAGTTTCTCTGCTTCCCAAGTCATTGGTTACTCATTGATTGATAGTTAATTCTATTATTGGAAGTACATGGTTGGAATGTTTAAGAGAATGAATAGAATTAATATACCTGTAATGGGCATCACTACCTAATTCCATACGCCTTTTATTAGTCAGGCATTCCTTTTAGTCCTGCAAATGGCCCTAGGAGATCACATTGTCATTTTCCATAAAAGACTTGCTTGGTGTGCTAACTTGTATCCCCATGTCTGGAACTTTAAGGTCTCATATCATTACATCTTCTAGAGAAAAGTTCTACCTAACCACTTTTGTAATGAGCTATGATAGTTAAGGTGAAATATAAAATTCAGGGCAAATTAAGATACATCATAATAAATTAAAGTATAATTGCAAATATTGTAGTTATTGTTTGCTTGTTTTTCTGTTTCAACTCAGAGGTAAAATTTTCAGCTCCATTGTGTGTTAGAAGCCCAACCTCGTAGTCTCACAAAGTCTCCATTTTAAATAGATTTTAAACCTAACTTACTTAATTTTTTTTCTATCAGAGAACATATTTACTGGGAAGTAATCAATCTTAAGTTCTTTTATTCTCCAAATCAACTGGAAACTTGCTGTGTAATAGTTGATTTTTAACAGTTCAAAATAAATAGAATTAATTATTAAATTAGCAAGTAAAATAGTCTTTTAATTTTAATTAAGTACAAGTATAGTTTCTTTATAACACCATTATCCTAATTAATTGAAAAAGATTGATTTGGGAGCAATTGAATTGGTATTTGGGTGCACCTAGTTGAGCACACGTTATAATGCACAAGGACCCAGGTTCAAGCCCCGGACCCCACCTGCAGGGGGAAAGCTTCACAAGTGGTAGAAGCAAGGTTACACGTGTTGTCTCTCTCTCTCTCTCTCTCTCTCTCCCCTTCCTTTTAATTTCTAGCTGTTTCTAGCAATAAATAAAGATAATAAAATATTTTTAAATAAAAAGAGTAACTTTATTCATTGGATTAAGCAATGGATATTATTTAGAAATTGAAAATTAAGTGTTTAATTATAGATACAACAAACAATTGTAGAAACAAACTGGATAATGCCTCTAAGAGTTATTCCACTTCTATAACATACTTTTTTTCTGTTTTCAAAGATTTTATTATCTTTATTTACTTATGATAGAGACAGCTAGAATCGAGAAGGAAGGAAGGGGGAAAGAGAGAGGAAGAGAGACAAAGTGGCACCTGCAACACTGCTTTACCACTTGTAAAGTTTTCTCCTTGCAGGTGAGGACCGAAGTCTTGAACCCAGGTCCTTGCAGATTGTAACAGGTGTGCTCAACTAGTGCACCAGCACCGGACCTCTCTTGGACATATTTTAGCCTATATATTTTAATACTTTAAAACAACATAACCATGGCAATCAATTACCTTTATCTGCTAAAGAAATTTGGTACGAGTTATTACTGTTGTTATTGGCTCAGGAAATAGTTCAATCAGACTATATATAGCTATTACATATTATTATTATTGTTTTTTAAATTTTATTAGGGGATTAATCATTTACAGTATAGTCTTCAGCACATAGGCACAACCTCTCATCTCCCCTTGATCGGTGTCCGGGAGACACAGTGAAATCCACTACACCTTACACCAAATATAAAGCCCCAGACTCAAAACCTGGTAGCACATGGGGATGCCAGTACACCAGGAGATGCTCCATGGATACCAGATGCTCCCTTTTTGAGCCTCTATATCGGAAACACAGAGTAAACAAAATTGAACCACAACTGTGGTCGAGTACATTTCCACATTAAAAGAAAAAAGAATGAGCCCTGAGTTAGCACAGCGGGTTAAGTGCATGTGGCACAAAGCATAAGGACCAGCATAAGGATCCAAGTTGGAGCCCAGTCTCCCCACCTGTAGGGGAGTCCCTTCATAGGCAGTGCAGCAGGTCTGCAGGTGTCTATCTTTCTCTCCCCCTCTCTGTCTTACCCTCCTCTCTCCATTTCTCTCTGTCCTTTCCAACAACAACAATAATAACTACAATAAAAAATACGAAAAATAAAAAATGATTTTCTATTACTGTTATTGTTGTTGTTTTGATCATGTCTATGACCTCAAAACAAGGGCAACAAAAGGGAATAAATAAATAAATATTTTTGAAAATTAGAAAACATTAAAAAGAATGCATTCTTATAAACCATAAAATAATATGACTGAGTTTCAATCATTTTGTTTCATTTTAAATGAAGTTCAAAGATTTTTTTTTTCTTAAGAGAAATAGTGTTCTGACTCTGTTCTAATTTACTTTAATCATGGGGTGGAATTTACTCTTTAATTGAACGGTGAGAGAAGCCCAGGTAAATCATCTTATGCGAAAGCATGGAAGTGAAATCATACAGACATTTGTAATCATAAACATTTAAGCTTAGAACTGTAAATTTAATTTAAAAGTTTTTTTAAAATTTAAATGGCAACATTTCAATTTACTTGTTTATTATTTTTTGCCACCTAACATCAGTGCATATTAGCTCCTGCCTACACAAAAGCACTTCTCAAGATGGTAAGAACTGAACTTAAAGTCATTTGAGTAATACACATCCAGGTGATAACATTTCTTGTATAAATAAGATGGTAATTTCCTTTGACATGTTTTACTGAAGTTCAGAGAGTTGTTTACATTAACTTCCTATTATGGCAAAGTGGCAGCTCCTCAAATATGGAATCTAATTCTGGTAAGGATTCAGTCATATGACTGAAATATTTCAGTCGTTCCCCTTTGTGGGTCATTACAGTAGATCACGGCAGCATTTTAAATCTCTAGATGCAGTTGGATTAAATGAAATTAAGCTACCAATTTCCTTCATATAAAACTATTTCCTAGTTTTGCCAGCATTTATTAATAGATGGGTTGGTGTGACTTTGCACAAAAAGAAGAAATACTTAGTGTTCACCTTTTTCTTTCTTTGTTCAGGTATTTGTTTTGCCTAGAGGGTTATTGCTGAGGCACAGTGCTGGCACTATGAATCCACTGCTCCCAGTGACCATGACCATTTCCTTTTACATTTTTTTTCCTTCTCTATTTTAATTTGTTGGTCTTCATAAAATTCAGCTACCTTTCAGTACAGAAGATATTACTATTCTTGATAATGATCTGGCATTGCAGGTTTTTTTTTGAAGATATTAACTAGTACAGAGTAAAGCTTACTGATTTTTAAGCATTGGATTTGAACATAGACCATCTAATTTTAAATCTTCATTATGATGCTTATGTGATTTATTTATACTCATGCATTCAGAGACCAATCAGAACTTAGACATGGGGATTCTTTTTTAATCACAATATGGAGGGAATAGTGATGTAAAAGATTGTTGTTGCCGCATGTACAATTTGATGTTTTCCTCAGATAACTGTCAGCACATATCACCCACCACTAAAGTGTCACCAATCAGGTCATCAATCCCCTATCCAAATTAACTTATCATTAGTCTATACTTCTGGGGTTTGGTAGATTGAAAAGAAATTACCCTAATATGCAAGATATATTGATTAAATTCATTTAAATGAATATAATTTTTAAATTAGGATAAGGATCTTATGCATGATACATTAATTTCATGTACAAATTATGTTAGGTACTCATTTTTTTCTATCCTTTATTTTGTTGTTGTTCTTCAGTGGAGGGATTAATAGTTTACAACCAATAGTAAAATACAGTAGTTTGTACATGTGTAGCAACATTTCTCAGTTTTCCACATAACAAGTCAGTCCCCTCTAAGTCCCTCGTTTGCCATCATGTCCCAGGACCTGAACCCTCCCACTACACACACATACAGTCTTTTTACTTTAGTGCAAATACACCAAAGCAATCGTATTTTTTGCTGCAAACATAAACTGCTTTGTGAATATCTTTAATTTTCTCTCTCTCTCTGTCTCTCATACACACACACACACACACACACACACACACACATATATAGACAGACAGTTAAAGAAATCCAAAATCACAAGGTCACCTAAAAAAATCACCCCACAGGGGCCAAGTGGTGGTGCACCTGGTTGAGCGCACATTTTATAATGCAAAAGTGTTGTATGCTTCACCCAGGTTCAAGCTCTCTGTCCCAACCTGCAGGAGGGAAAGCTTGGTGAGTGGTGAAGCAGGCCTGCTGCTGTCTCTCTGTGTCTCCCTCTCTAGCATGCCCTCCTCTCTTGATTTCTGGCTGTCTCTATCCAGTAAATAAATAAAGATAATTATTAGAAAAGGAGAGCCTTTCTTAAAAAAAATCACCCCACCACATATATTCTGTGAAGTATTCTCATATTTTTTCCACATCAATATGTGAGTAGCACAGATTTATAAAACATATATTGGATTATAATCATGTATAATTCACAGTGTTGTGAAGATTTTTAAGAACTATCCTTGGAACAAATAAATATCACAGTTATTATATTATTGTTTCTGTGAACAACATAGTCATTAAAATTGTGATGTGAAAGCTTACTAGGAGAAGATCTCTTATATGACTATATTATAGTTATTTTATGAAAACCATTTATTCTCTCTTATTTGCTATTACTAGTAAATCCAAATTTATTTAGGTTATTTTTATCCAAACTCAAGTGTCATTTAATTTTTTAAATATCAGAAAACCAATAACCAAATAAAAATATCCTTTTTTCCCCACCTGCAGGGGGTCACGTCATAAGTGGTGAAGCAGGTCTGCAGGTATCTATCTTTCTCTCTCCCTCTGTCTTCCCCATTTCTCTCAATTTCTCTCTGTCCTATCCAACGACAGCAATAACAACAATAATAACAACAACAATGATAAACAACAAGGTCAACAAAAGGGAAAAAATAGCCAGCCTCCAGGAGCAGTAGATAAGGAGTTTAGGCACTCATCTCCCAGCAATAAACCTGTAGGCAAAATAAAAAAAAATAAAAATAAAACTTTAAAATACATTGTGTTTTTGGATATAATATAATTATAATTATAAACCCTGCTGATTTTTCACTGAGAAAAGACTGTCACAGATGATGAAAACACCCTCCTTTATTTTCAGTTTATATGCATGGGTTCTGTATACATAAGCTAAGTTCTCTGAAATGTATGACACAAAAAATGTTAGTTTCCATATTTTATAAATTGCAGAATTAAAATGCATATATGCTAATGAAGTTGGCCCAGCTTATTGAGGATGTGTGATGGTGTTCAAGCTGTATCCCAGATTTCTTCAATCCAAGTCATATGCATTTCACCCCACTGCAGTAGTGCAGATGGTAGAGAGAACTCTAATGACAAGCTGTCTGAGAAATCTTGCCAACTCCATTCATGTGAAGCACTTGCCAGGTTGTGAAATGTTTATTCCAGGTAATTTAAGGAACTGCAATAGAGGTTCTTATTTATTATTTTTAAACCATATTCTATCATTTGGTACAGAAAACTTGTCTTCTTCTGAATAACTGGTTGAACAGTGTTTGTATGGAGGATTCTATACTTATGGTTAGTAAGGTTTGGTCCTGAGAGTTCCCAAAATGTCTTCAGTACTTGGAATACCTTCTACACTAATTGATGGTACTTGTATAAGAAAATAAATGTTATTGTGTGTGTGTGGGGGGAAGTATTTAGAAAGTTAAATTGAGAACTTTAAAGACAACTGTCAAATGAGTAAAAAAGAATTAACTGAAGACAAAAATATAGAGAAAAGTTATTACCCCTGTGAGTTTTAGACTTCCTATTTACAGGAAAGAAATCACATGAACTGTCAAGGAAGGTATCATAAATGCATAAATTAATACTTCATATATAGACATAATTAAGACATAAAGTAAGAAACCTTCTAAAAAGATAATGTAAACTCATAAAACAGATGTTTTCAATGTTTCAGAATCCATAGATAACAATCAAAGGTTGTAGGAATGGTTGCATGAAACTTAGTGACCGAGGTGTGAAATGCTCTCATTAATCAAGATCAAAAGTCATTTAACTACAGAAATAGTTTAGAATGCATATGTATGTCGATCACCTAAGAGAGTTTCATCTTGAGAAAAAGATGTAAAATGCTATTAATTCACAGTAGTAAAGTATGCTATAGCTCATTAAGTTTATCAGAGGTTCAATTATTGCTGATTGCAATGTGCTGTATTCCTCTCTTCCAGGTTTTAAGAATTATAGAAATGCTTACATTAACCAAGTATATTCAAAATGTATAGGGTAGAAATTGGAAAGTCATGAGTGGCATTTAACTTTGAAATGAAATTGGGATAGACTTTGGATGAGGAATTTCAGTCAGTATAAAGTCATGTGAATGATCCATCTACTTTATATTCAATGTCTCTATAACGGAGTTTAATATATTGCAAAATGCTAGGTAGATGTTGACTGCTTTGACAATTCTATATAAAATAAAGATTTTAAGACAAGAAACGTATCCAAAATGAAATTTAACTTAAAAGTCAAAATTCGTTTTATTCTGGAACATCTATATTTTAATGATATTTTTTTCTGATGAATGAATATCTGTTTTGGTATTCCTAAGATAATTACTATGATGGTGAATCTAGCTACCCTGTAATTCATGATGATTTTTTTTAATCTTCTTGGAACTGCATTGAATGAAATGAGTCACCATGGAATTGTATTGTTTATCTAAAACAGTACTGTCTCTGTGTAGATTCATCTTCCCCTGTAATTACAGGACTAAGGCAGAATGTAGGATAATGCACTTTCAATTTTTGCACACCTGCTCTTCTTCAATTGTCCAGTTCAATTTGATTAACTAAGAGAGGAAAAATTTCTTCTCTTACTCATTATCACATAGTGGACATTTTCTTCCATCTACCT
Organism: Erinaceus europaeus; assembly: GCF_950295315.1. Classification (NCBI taxonomy): domain Eukaryota; kingdom Metazoa; phylum Chordata; class Mammalia; order Eulipotyphla; family Erinaceidae; genus Erinaceus; species Erinaceus europaeus. The sequence continues at coordinate 62,582,617 of NC_080175.1, forward strand.
AGCATACTCATTTTTTTAAAAAAATGTGAATTTAGACTGATTTTAAAGTTTTTTAAAATTGGTAAAAATACAGTTAGGGGTGACAGATGGGATAATCAAACAGGAGAGACACATGAATATGCTTATCTGAGTGTACGTATGAGTATGTATAAGAGAAAACATATCCAGTTTTTGTTAATGCAATAAAATGTAAGAGTTTATGTTTATAGATCCATTTGTATATATATGAGTATGTGTGTGTGTGTGTGTGTGCGCACACATGCATATACACACCTGTCTATGTATAGAGTTATCTGATGTATAAAAAGATGGTACCCCTCCTACTCTATGGTTTTGTTAATTAATCCTTTCTTAAATAAAAAAGAAAAAAAAGATGGTATCATTTCCATTTGAGAATATACTATTTCAGGAAGCCAGCACCTAACTGACTTATTGGTCCATACTTCTGCTTGAGCTTTGACTTCCACATGCCATAAAACAGAAATCTTTCTTTAGGTTATCAGATCTGTAGTACCACAAATTACAATGTCTAAGTTGTTTTTTGTGACTTATCCATTTAATGTATTAGGTGCTACAAACTGCATGCCACGTAAAGATTTTCATTTTACTTATCATTAAACATTTGACTATCTTCAGTTTTATTGTTTATAATATTTGAGTGTTCTTCATCAAATTGTCCTTATAAGGCAAAGTTTCATGCTTATGAGCAGTTCTCTGTGGCTGGAAAAATAGCTCAATTTGCAAAGTGTTGAAATTGCCTCCCTGAAGTTCCTTGTTTAAGTCCCAGTGCAACATGTACAAGATAATGCCTCTTTTCCATTTTATTTCTATGTGATATAAAATTCTCTCTTTCTTATGTAATAAGTAAAAAAAAACTTTTTAAAAAGAAAGATTCATTATTCTCTTATGAATGCATATAGAGATCCATTAAAACTTAGGGCTGGGAGTTGGGGGGAAGTGCAGTGGGTTAAGAGCACATGGTGCAAAGTGCAAGGACCTGAGCAAGGATCCCAGTTCGAGTCCTGCCCCCCCCCAAGCTCCCCACTTGCAGGGGAGTTGCTTCACAGGCAGTGAAGCAAGTCTGCAGGTGTTCCTCTTTCTCTTACCCTCTATGTCTTCTCCTCCTCTCTCTATTCTATCTAAAAATGATGACATCAATAACAACAACAATAATAACTATAACAACAATAAAAAAGGACAACAAAAGGGAAAATAAATATTTAAAAAAAAACCTTAGGACTTTCTTCATTTACCCCAGTTATTTGCTCCTTAATCAAAAGCGTAAGATATCTTATTAAACTTGCACTTGATTAACTTATTCACTTATATATTGGTCATCATTGGAGCTTCACCTCTCTGGGATGACTTTTTCAAATAGAGAGAGACAGACAATGTCCTGGGGATGGCCTTCAAACATGTTTCTCATACACAGCAAAGCAGTAACCTGTTCAAGTGAGCTATTCTACTAGCCTGTATTTCATCTTAAATAACGTAATGTATTCTGCTTGGAAAAACACTTTGCAGACACTAAAACACATCTATAAATACTGACTGAGTTGGTTGACTCTGAGATAGAAAATTATCTTGAAGGTCAGATAGTGGTAATTTCTGAGAAGTCTTCCTTGTGGTTTCCTAACCTCAGTTTTGTGGAAAATAATAGTAGCAATGGTATTCATGAGGAAACAATAAATCAGTCAGTATCAACTACTGATAACATAACACCATCTTTAATTGTATCTTTCAATCATGAGGCTGTTGAAATTAAATGGTCAGAAATGAAAGGCAATTAAATATCCCTGTTGAACCTGTTTTATGTATTGTAAAAAAATAAATAAAAAAATAACATTAAGAGGCTATTTTTTAAATGTAGATTTTTTTTCACTCCTAGACTCAATCATTACTTCATTAATGCCCCTGCAAACTTTTTTCAACTAGGACTCCTCAGTGAATAAATTTTCATTTTTAAAAAGGAGAAGCTTTCTTGCATTTCTCAACTTTCCATGCAGTCAGACTTCACTTTGTGGCTTTGTCATGGTTTGGTTTTTGTTTAGTCATCATCAATATTTCCTCACTCTGGGCTTGATTTTTTCAAAGTGGGTCATGTGAATGACAAAGCAATTGTGCTATTCAGGTGAACTATTTTGCCACCCATCTCCCTGTGCCCTTAAACTTAAGACAATAATGCAGTATCACTTAAGGAAACAAATCCCTTTCAAGCAAAAAAAAAATACTGTAAAGAGATGTTAATATTTTGACTGGATACAGTGTTTATAATTGATATTTTCTCTATTTGATTGTTCTTATTTTTTGCAAGTCTATATGTTTGGGCCATCCATAATCTGCTTGTGTGAAACCGTGTATTAGCTGTCTTTTACCTCCTTACTGTTTCATTTATCTTTAGTTCTATCTGTTTGCCACCAAATGGCAGTATTATTTTTTTTAATTGCAAAATGTTACTGCATTGAATATATAATATAAAAATATTTTATTTACTTTATTTTAATAAGAGATGGGCACAGAGAAAAACACAGATAGGTCCTGGAGAAAGCATTATGATTATACATAAAGACTTCCATGCCTGAAGCTCTGTGGCTCCAGATATAATCCCAGCATCACTGTTTAGCTCTCTCTCCTCTCTCTCTCTTTCTTAATGGAAAAAAATACATAGACAGACCAAAGCACTGCTTAGCTCTGGCTTGTGGTGACCCTAGGATCTTAGAACCTCAGGGAAAACAGCATTTTTGCATAACCATTATGCTGCGTCCCGACTGCCTCCCCCCACTTCTTTATTTTGACAGGCAGTTACACTATCCTATTAAACATTTTTGCTATTGTGCATAATGTATTTCTGAACATAGGGATGCATACATCCTCTCATATTACTGTCTTTATGTTCTTTGAATATCTGACTAGGAGTATAATTGAAGGTATTTATTTCCATTTTTTAAAAAGTAAACTCCATACCATCTTTTAAATTTGGAAATTATGTTTATTTATTTATTAGATAGAGATAGTCAGAAATTGAGAGGGAAGGGTATGATAGAGAGGGAGAGAGACACGTGTAACACTGCTTCACCACCTGCAAAGCTTTCGCCCTGCAGATAGGGACTGGTGTTCAAACTTGGTCCTTGCACATTGTTACATGTGTAGCTCAGCCAGATGCACCACCACCTGGCTCCTCCATACTACTTTTCATAGAGGTTACACCAGTTGGCATTCCCACATTGTACATTTTTCTTCTCCACACTATCCCAGCAGATGCTTTTCCATTATTTCTTCTGTCTTTCCCCTTCCTTCCTTCCTTCCTTCCTTCCTTCCTTCCTTCCTTCCTTCCTTCCTTCCTTCCTTCCTTCCTTCCTTCTTTCCTGCCTGCCTGCCTACCTTCCTTTCTACCCCCCCTCCCCCACCCCCTTTCTATCTTTCTTTTTAACTTTAATTTATAAAGAAAAAAGTTCCCTACCATCAAAGGGGAGAGGATTCATAATAACACTTTTGTTCTTGTTAACACTGCGTCAAGAATCAGACAACAGAGAGCCTCATGCATGCAGGCTCTCTATCAGCTGGGCTATTTGCCCATTTGCCAGTTTCTAGTCTTTCTGAGACAGGATACTCTCACTGGTATGAGGTCATTTTGTTTTTAATTTTGCATTTCTCTAATAATAAGTGCTGTGGAGCATTTTCTCATCTGTCTGTGGACCATATACGTATATTCTTTGGAAAAATGCGGGACCTTTCTCACCTTTTTAATGATTGCTTGTTTTGTGTTGTTTATGAGAAACTAATATCTTTATATATTTTGGGTACCAATATCTTGTCAGATTTGTCATATAACAATATTTATCCTGTTTGCTAAGTTTATTTTTTAAAATGTTTGTGATAGTTACTTTTGATCTTTAAAACTTTGTAACTTGATGGTGTCCCTGTTTTTATTCTTGCTTTAGTTTCTCTGGCTAATTGTGTTAAATCTACAAATACATCCCTAATGTTATGGCCCTGGTGTGTCTCACCTTCAATTGATTATTTTTTTCAATTAAGATTTTTAAATTTGTCATCTTTCCTACTACAGAATAAAATGACAAGTGATTCAACACAGGCATCTTTAATAGTTGGAAGATTAAGGAGTTAATATTGAATGATAATTTATCAAGAGTACCATGCCTTTCTGTGATCTGGTATTTGAATTATTTCAAGAAGCAGTGCCCTGAAGCCCCACCCCCCTCCTTTTTTTTTTTTTTTTTTTTTGGTACAGGTTGTACCTTGCAGTAATAGGTTCAGATAGACTAATTTGTCCTAAGTGATAGCTAATACATCTTCCTCCCAGGTAGTATTTAACTTGATTAAAATGGACAGGTCAACATAAGGCATTTCAAGTGGGAATTTCAAGCACCATTGAAAACTAATTGGGCAGGACAAGGCTTACAAGGAGTAGGTATACTTGGAATCACCAAAATTCTAAATGGATGTTAGGAAAAATTAAATTTGCATAAACTGCAGTACAAGTGCTTTGCTCTAACTCACTGTGTGCTGCTGAGGGAGCTGTTTGCTTCACTTTGGAGTTTTACTTGCATTTTTTTTTAAGGAATAGATATTTTTTTAAATATTTATTTTATTTGAAGGAGAGATAGAAGTCTTAGGTTCTATCCCTCACACCACCATGAGCCAGAGCTGATAAGTGTTTAAAAAGCAAAACAAAAGAAATTGAGAGAAGGGGAGATAAGATAAAAACAGAGAGACACCTGTAGCACTACTTCATCACTTCTGAAGTCTCCCCCCAGACCCCGAAGGTGGAGACAAGGAGTTTGAACCCAGTTCCTTGAGCACTGTAACATGTGCAGTTAGCCAGGTGTGCAACAATCCAGCCCTTTACTTTCATTTTTCATTTAAAATTGAGTGAAAGCTCCAACTTCTTTTATAATGAGGCCACATGTAACTAGTGATATAATCAATGTCTTCAAAAGTTTGTATTTGGTGAAAAGAATGTTCTTAAAAGCATATAAAGTTGTATTTTTTTTCTAACTTTTTAGTGAAGGGTAATAGCAACCAAACATGTTATCAAGATATGTAACACATGGATCAGAAATTCTAATGTTTGGATAGACCTTAGAAGGTGTTAGCATTAGTGAAGAGACGAAAAGTAAAGGTGCCTCCCCATAAACTTCAATGTGTACAACTTCTTAGAATATTAAAATTCATTCTTAAAATAATATTGTGGGCCAGAGTCAGTAATATAGTTCATTTGAATAGGATGCTGCTTTACCATGTCATATCGGTGACCTGAGTTTGAACCTAGCCCCTCCTTCACTGAAATCTTCTTCTTCTAGCATTGTTTGCCCTTCTTTCGTAGCCAGTCAACAGCGTCAGGTTGAGCCTTATGTAAAGTTTCGAGACCTCCTTTGAATCTGGAGAGGTGGCAGTCATTGACTATGTGGGTCATAATCTGTGTAGCCGCAGGGGCAGTTCGGGTCGTCTCTGGTTCCCCAGCGATGGAACATAGCTACACACCGGCCATGGCCTGTTTGATAGCGATTGAGGAGGGCCCAATCATAACGTGCTAGGTCAAAGCCGGGTTGACGCTTGCAGGGGTCTGTGATGAGGTGTTTGTTCTTTACCTCAGCTGACTGCCAAGTCTGTTTCCAAGAGTCTGGAACAGAGAAGTTCAGTGTAGGTGTAGGGGACCAGATTGGGTGACGAGACGTCAAGCGTTGGACAGGGTGGGCGAAGGTATCCGCGTATATTGGCAGGTCCGGTCGAGCGTAGACGTGGGAAATGAACTTAGATGATGCCGCATCCCGACGAATATCTGGCAGGGCGATGTTGCTAAGAACTGGCAGCCATGGAACCGGGGTGGAACGGATGGTTCCAGAAATTATCCTCATGGAGGAATATAATTTGGAATCGACCAAGTGGACATGGGGGCTACGGAACCATACTGGGGCACAGTATTCTGCAGTGGAATAGCATAATTCCAGAGATGATGATCGTAGTGTGGAAGCGCTCGCGCCCCATGAGGAGCTGGCCAGTCTTGCAATGATGTTATTCCTCGCGCCCACCTTTGCTGCAGTTTTTATGAGATGTTTGTGAAATGACAGAGTGCCATCGAGAGTAACGCCAAGATAGACTGGCTGGGCTTCATGCCGGATTCTCGTATTGCCAAGCTGCACATTAAGCTCACTAAAATAAGCTTCTGTGTCATGGTCTTTTTTCATTCTCTTTCTCTCTGCTTCTGTACTCTATCTAAAATAATAATTATTATTTATTATTGTCAGCGCTTCATCTTCGTAAGCACTGGTTGAAAATCCCAACTCTGACTTTAATTTGTGAAAATATAATTAAATATATTTTTAAATTTTATTAGCCCACCAAGGTGATAGCCTGATCTTGGTGTCTGCACTATTAGTCTGCATTAATCCACAGTTCCTGCTAGTCTTTTTTTTATTTCTATTTGAATTTTTACTTGATAGGACAGAGAAAAGTTGAGAAGGGTGGATGAGTAGATAGGGAGAGAAAGAGAAACACCTGCAGCCCTCCTTCACCCTTAGTGAACCTTTGCTCTGCAGGTGGGGAGAGGGAACTTGAATCTGGTTCCTTGATCATGTGCTTAAATGGATATGCCACCTCCTGGTCCTTCAAATACATCTTAACTTTCATCAAGTGTAATTGTAAGAATTGTCTTAGATGACATATGAGTAAACTACTGAAAATTATCCAATATTATTTGAGAAAGCAGTTTTCATTAAGAAGATGCACAGTGGTAACATACAGTACTTATAGCCCAAAGGTTCTAGGTTTGATCCCCAAGACAACCAATAGTCAAGGTTGAGTGGTGGTGCTCTTGTCAAAAAAAAAAATGATTTCTATGTTCTAAGAACACATTTCTCTAGTTTGTTGAATAGTCAGATCCCTGAATTATTTCTTCTAAAGTCATTCTACAACACTCAGTACTAATATTACCCAATTTTCACTAATTGGTAACAGTTTGATTATGCACTTTTCTCAATTTTTTTCCTTAATTCCAATATGGACCACTATATAGTCATGATATAGTCTTTCCAATTTAGATTAAGCACTCTATTTTTATAATTCCTCTTTTTAGAATTTATTTTTTGTTAGCAAATAAGTAGCCAGAAGCATGGAGTATCACTATTTCATTTTCTTTTTTTAATATTTTCATTTATTTTTATTATTAGTGATTTAATATTGATTTACAAATTGCAAAGTAACAGGGATTCATTTCCACACCATTCCCACCACAGGAATTCTGAGTCCCCTTTCCTTCCATTGGAAATTCAAACTGCAGTGGTTCACCCAAGGTCACAGATATTGACATATATTTTTTTTTTTCCTAAGGTACTACCTTCTCTTTCTTTTTTTTTTTTTTTTAAGTTTTTTACTTATAAAAAGGAAACACTAGGGAAGCAGGCGGTAGCGCCCTGGGTTAAGTGCACGTGGCGCAAAGCAAAAGGACCAGCTTAAGGATCCCTGTTCAAGCCCCGGGATCCCCACCTGCAGGGAGGAATCACTTCACAAGTTGTAAAGCAGGCCTGCAGGTGTCTATCTCTCTCTCCCCCTCTGTCTTCCTCTCCTCTCTCCATTTCTCTCTGTCCTATCCAACAATGAAAACATCAATAACAACAACAATAAAACAAGAAGAACAACAAAAGGAAATAAATAAACAAATATTTTTAAAAATTAAAAAAAGGAAATACTAACAAAACCATAAGATAAGAGAGTACAACTCCACACAATTCCCACCACCAGACCTCCATATCCCATCCCCTTCCCAAATAGCTTTCTTATTCTTTGTCCTTCTGGGAGTATGGACCCAGGGTCATTGTGGGATGCAGAAGGTTGAAGGTCTGGCTTCTGTAATTGCTTCTCCACTGAACGTGAGTGTTGACAGGTCGATCCATACTCCCAGCTTGTCTCTCTCTTTCCCTAGTGGGTCAGGGCTCTGGGGAAGCATGGCTCCAGGACACATTGGTGGGTTCTTCTGCCCACAGAAGTCTGGTTGACATCATGTTAGCATCTGGAACCTATTTCATTTTCTGACATACCTTTCTATTATTATTATCAAGTGGATGAATGGATGCAATTCATTAGTTTCAACTGAAGCTAATGTTTATAATCCTGTTAGTATCTCGACCTATACTCCTTTACATATTAAGTCATCAATACATGCTAAATATTACTAAAATCCAAAATCTTCAGGAAACTACTACTCAAAAAAAAAAAAAGAAAGAAAAGGAAAAAAATCATTAAAACTTAAAATAGCTCCATTTTCCACTTGTAGATGTAGATGAACCTCCTTAGACGCCAGGGATTTTAGGACCTAGTAAGTAACTGTCCATAATTACTGAGATAAGGTCCCACTCATTATGAACTTAGAATTGGGTATTGAATTCTAGTGATATATCCTGACTTTTGCCTAACTAAGATATTTCAACATAGAGAATTATCAAATCCAATGCTTTGCAGGATACCTAAGGTTGAGAATACAGTAACACACTGGGTTAAAGACACAGTGCGAAGTGCAAGGACAAATTACTGAAACCAAAAGTGTTAACCAGAAGTTACAAGGACTCAACTAACTACAAGTGTTTGAAAATTAATACAGTTCATGTGTTCAAATTTGTTTCATCTATTACTATTTCATACTTATTTTAAGCCAGAAAAAATATCTCAGGTCAGATACTGAAACCTGAGCTCATTTATTTTATTTTATATTTGTTTTCCTTTTAGATAGACCCAGAAAAGCAGAGAATGAAAGAGACTACAACACAAAGCTTCCTTCAGAGCAATGGAGGCCTGACTTAAATTCGGGTCATTCATCTGCCAGAAACCCTACCTCTTTTAATTCCCTTTAATGGTTATAACATTTATTATTATTATTATTATTGGATAGAGACAAAGATAAATTGAGAGGGGAGAGGCAGACAATGAGGGAGAGAGTCAAAGAGACACCTGCAGCCCTGCTTCACCACTCATGAAGTTTTCCCCCTGAGGTGGGGACCAGGGGCTTGAACCTGGGTCCTTGCACACTGTAATATTTGCCACTGCCTGGCCTCTCTTTTAATTCTTGTAACCATGTTTTGAAAATGTAGAACAACTGATTAAATGTAATTGAACTGCTTATATTCAATGTTTTATCTTGAATGAGGTCATGATTGTAGCTGTAGATCATTTAAAAATGTCATGTTGACCAAATGGCATACTTTTTCTTCAGATTTTCTACCCTGGAGCAGAATGGGTTTATGGTTTATGGTCTACATTATGATTAGTCATCTGGGAAAAAAATACTGGAACAAAAAAAAACTTTTTCTCTGCCTTTTGCTGAAAGTTAACTGTACTTTACAATCCACTATACTTTATTACTTCAGTTTCCAGTCTAGGTTTGGAGTAAAGAGTAAGGCATTCTTTTTTTTATATATTTAATTTATTTATTTATCTATTTATTTATTTATTTATTAGATAAAGTCAGAGAAATTGAGGAGGAAGGGAGAGATAGAAAGGGAGAGAGACAAAGAGACACCTGCATACTTGCTTCACCACTTTGAAGCTTCCCTCTGCATGTGGGGACCAGGGGCTTGAACCTGGGTCCTTGCACATTGTATATGTATGCTTGGGCGGCTGGACAGCAGTGCAGCAGGTTAAGTGCACATGGCACAAAGTGCAAGGACCTGTGTAAAGATCCTGGTTCAGCCCCTGGCTCCCAACTGGCAGGGGCGTAGCTTCACAAGCAGTGAAGCAGGTCTGCAGGTGTCTATCTTTCTCTCCCTCTGTTTTCCCCTCCTCTCTTGATTTCTCTCTGTCCAATCCAACAACAGCAATGACAACAACAACAACAATAACAACAACAACGATGAACAACAAGGGCAACAGAAAGGAAAATAGCCCCAGGAGCAGTGGATTTGTACTGCAGGCACCGAGCCCCAGCAATAACCCTAGAGAAAAAAAAACTGACATAAGTTACATCTTTGTTGTGTAACATCTCTGTGTGTGTCTTGTGTGTATCTTCTTCAGTTTAACCCTTGGTGACATTTAGCATATATATATGAATTTTCAAGAATTACTTTACATGAAAATTAGTTTAGTTCCACATGAAATCTTGAATTAAAAAATTCCAAGTTATCAGAGTAATGTTGACAAAATGCAAGAAGACAGATGAAATGCTAGTATTCAAAAGTTGTCTGAAGCTGTGTTCACAATCTACAATGTCTTCTGGAAAGGGCCTTAATCTTTTCACTGGTATCAGATACATACTACAGTGTCTTATCTACATCACAGGATACCTGACTTCATTGGAAGGTGTGTTGCATTGATTAAGGAAGTTGAAGGGAGCTAAAACCTTTTTCTTGGGATCCACAATTAGTTGTTTTAATGTTGTAGGGCTTCACTATATCATGACCCTCCTAGTTTATCTTAATCTACTTCTGTTTCTTCAGCAACATGGCTTGGAAAGATTAACCTGCTAATGTTATAGTGTATACTCTAGTTGATGGTGGTTTAACTCATATGATTGAATGCCTTGGGAAGTATTTGACTAAGATGACACTGTCAGGGTGTTTTGAGTATTTTCTTAGGTTATTTCCTTTCTTTGCTTTGTTTCATTATTACATGAATTAAATCCTAATGCATCATTACATCTGGAAAACATTAGACCCACAAAGGCAGTGATTTCTGTTTGTTTTCTCACAGAAGGTATTTGGTGGATATTACTTACATATTTGGCATGCGTCCTGCATCATCCAGATTATGGGCATTAGACCTCAGATTTTTTTTCACTTACTGACCTTCTTCCCAAAATGTAACTTCACTGAAAAGTTTGCTCTCAATTTGAGCAGTGATTGTCCTTGTGGTAAGCTCTGAGGTAACTGACCCTTATCTCGTCTCGGCATGCAGCCTCATCTATGCCCATGTTTGAAGCCATTTAAATGGGTTTAGAGTAGTATGTTTTAGTTAAACTGCTGTAAAATTATCATACAATAGGTAACTTAATTTTTATTTCTCACATATTTGAAGAGTAAATATTCCAGTTCAGGATACCATCGTGATTGGGCCCCATAAGTGCCCTCTTATTGGCTATAAAATGTATTTTTGTTTTATCATCATACGGTGAAAAGAGAACTTAAAAAATTTATAAAATGGAAATATTTACAAGACTATATGATAGGAGGGGTACAATTCCACACAAAACCTACCACCAGAACTCTCTATCAAATTCCCTCCCTGGATAGCTTCCCTATTCTTTATCCCTCTGGGAGTATGGACCCAGGGTCATTATGGGGTACAGAAGGTGTAAGGTCTGGCTTCTGTAATTGTTTCCCCACTGAACAAGGGCATTGGCAGGTAAATCCATAGTCCCAGCCTGTCTCTCTCTCTCTCCCTAGTGGGGCAGGGATTTGGGGAGGTGGGGTTCCAGGACACATTGGTGTGATCATCTGCTCAGGGAAGCTAGGTTGGGATCATCAGGAACCTGGTGACTGAAAAGAGTTAAGATATAAAGCAGAACAAATTGTTGACTGATCATGAACCTAAAGACAAGAATTTTGCAGCTGAAGATTTGGGGTCTTCATTTTGGAAAAAGCTAGTAGGTATATTTTAGGTATATTCCAAGATACCCATTACTTTACTAGTTTTTGCTTGAGCCTGCCATCTGATATGCAGGTGGACCCAGGTTACTATCTGAGGAAATGGTGTCATAGTTGGAAAAAGTACTAGAAAGCTGTATCAAGGAAGAGAATAGCTCCCAAATATGGGGAAAATATACAAATATTGTTAACTGTAAACCCTATCGATTTTATCTGGGGCCCATATTCAGCACAGGAACCTGTGTAACCTCCGCATCCCTGTAGGTCTGAGCTCACATTCTGTGGTCACAGATAGGAACATAATATGCTGCACTCACCTCAGGACCCTTCTTCCTCAGGTTGTAAGGGTATTAATCCCATCACAGGGGCTTTCTTACTTTACCAAATTGCTTGTCAAAATATCTACTTACTTCTAATGCTATATAAAGAACAAGATTTAAGTATAAGAATTTTGGGATAGAGAGTCAGGTGGTAGCACAGCAAGGACCAGCATAAGACTCCCAGTTCAAGCCCCCGGCTCCCCACATACAGGGATATGGCTTCATAGGTGGTGAAGCAGGTCTGCAGGTATCTGTCTTTCCCCATCTCTGTCTTCCCCTCCTCTCTCTATTTCTCTCTGTCCTAACAATGATGACATCAGTAACAACAATGAAAACTAAATCAACAAGGGCAACAAAAAAAGGAAAATGAATAAAAATAAAATTTTAAAAGTCTTTAAAATAATTTTGGGACAATTTATGATAAAGTATAACTGAATAGTGCCAAAATAATCTGATCGGTTGTTAGAATTGCACAGGTGTCACTGGACACCGAGTACTCCCTTTCCTTGCATATAGAGATTACTCATTTTACTTAGAGGATGTCATTTTGGGTGGTAGACCTCTTTTATCTTTCACAAACACAACCAGCTAATGTAGGACAACTTTGATTTCTTAAAATGTTTCTTACTTAATTTAGGTGTTGGGATAAAACCCTACCTCTGCTTGCTGAATGTGTAATATTCCACAATCAGACCTTGCTGAAGCAGCGCCATAATTCAGATGCAAAGAGCAGTGGCTTTTAAGAGTCCAATTTTTGTAACAATTTACTATGTATTCAAGGCTTCACCACATCGGGAAGTGAAGTACTACCCTGTTTTTTCAATTCTAGAACAAAGAGGGCCTTTGGTTGTTGTTGGAAGTACCAGTGATTGCCATAAAGCAGATTCTATTTAACCTGGAAATTCACTGTCAGGAGACATTGTACAAAGACCTTGAACAGTTTGTAGTCAATCGCACTCAAAAAGGAAGTTCTCTGTTCTTAACTAAGAAGACAGACACATTATTGTGATTTCCCCTCTTTGACTTTTCTGAACTGAACATCCAGCCATTTGTCTTTTTAATCAAACTGCCCAAGTAGAATAAAACTCTGCTGTTAAGATATCCAGCCCCAAGAGTCATTATTATAGGTTTACTGTTTATAGGAGTTGGTTTCAGACATTCTGAAAAACAAATCATGACTAGAATTACCATTAAACTGTAAATGTTTTGGGCTATAAAATAAAGTAATAGATTACGTTGGAATGTAACCAGGTTTCTCTAGAAGTTGAGAATGAAGACATTATTAGAGTAGCCACTGAACTGACAGTCAAAGCCTTTCATCCCATCACAGAAATAGAAATCAAAATAAACTGGTTACCTGACTTTATTTCCTATTTTAGAGGGAAGGCAGACAAGCCTATGAAACAATTAAAAATACCCTATGTAATTTTTTATGGCTTTAGTGAGAGCAGTTTGCTTCTTATCTGAGACTATGAAAGCTCAAGATTTATAACAATTTCTTCATATTCTGTGAGGCATGTGTATCTGTTCTTTGGAGAACTGCCTGTTCAGTTATTTGGCCCAAATTTTTGTTGGATTATTATTATTCAGCTATACCAGTTCTTCATAGATGTTTGATATCAACCATTTACCTGAGGTGTGATGTATCTTCTCCTAGTTGCTGAGTTGCCTGGTTATCCTGAATAACTTGCTTTCAATGTATAAAAACAACAATGACCTCTAAATATTTACCAATTTCTGTGGTACCAGAAATAAACACAAGTTTCAAGGAATATGATGTGAATTTTGTCAGATAGCTACACTTGCACATATATGGTGGGAAAGAGAGCCCTCAATACAGACTTGTGGTTACTAGAGTAAGGTATAGGCGCACATGCCATCATTTTGTAACCAGTTTGCTAAATGATTTGGACTCTATAGTCAGTTTATGAACCTTTTGGATGGGTACCAACTGATGGCACTTTAGAAACACAAAACACGACTAATTCATAAAAATTTAATTATAGTGAAAGCAACTTGGGTTAGTAAAGCTTAACATCAATTATGAGTTTTATAATCAAGCTTTTTCACTTTTAATGCTCCATTTAAAAGTATATGTATCTGCCTTGTACTAGTAACAGTATTTTTTTTGTTAGGTAGTAATCTGGTCCAGGAAGTATAAAATATAAAATATATGATTACCTACACAGCTAGTTCAATTACATGAATGCAACAGTGTTATTTGGGTTTTGGAGCATATGATAAGACTCACCAGAATAGAATAATCTTTTTTTTTCTTTTCAGTCAACCATAATTAAAATGACATTCCATAATTACTGTTTCTTTTATTATTTACATGATATGTAAATAAAATTATTTGATTCCATAGAATTATTTATAAAATATAAGTAAAATAAGTAACCTCTCCCTCAGGTTGTGAGTGGTAAATGAATTTACACATTATATTTGGGAAAATAAGAAGTAAATATATTAGGCCAGAGTGAGAGCTCACTGTGTAGGGTGGCTGCATTACTCTATGCTCAACCCAGGTTCAAGCACTGGTACCACATCAGAAAGGCTATTGTAGTTGAAGAAGTTTCAGTTCTATGGTTTCTCTCTCTTTCTGAGGATCTCTTTATGTGAATGAAAAAAATACCCTCCAGAGTAGTGAAATCCTACATGTATGTGTACCTCAATGCTACCTCACAAAAGGATTTATGTTTAATTTTTTTCTATTGATCAATTCTAATCATTTACTTCATAGGCCAAATGTTATCTCACCAGGTAGAGCATATACTTTTTCAGTTTACCAAATGCATTTACCATATATAGTTTTGATGCCAACACCACATTGGAATATGACAATACCAGGAAAGCTCTAGTGCCATAGTCTTTATTGCTCTCTCTCTAGATGAAAAAAGTCCACAAGGATTAGTGAAATTATGCATAGGCAAATCCTTAACTTTTCAAATGAGAAATTTTTACTCATGTATTCATTATTATTAAATATATAATTTCATTGAAGAGACATTAATAATATATGTTTATCATATGTTCCACGTACCAGTCCCCAACCCCCCCCCCCCAAGGTATCCACCAAATGAGCTCTTTTATATAAGAGCTTGTCCTGAGGAGTCATAATTGACTAGTGGTCTAAGGCAACAGGCTCAAGAGCTTGTTGTTTTGATTTCCCTATTCACTTCATGTGTCTCTTTTTAATGCACATATGTGCACAAACAAGGTTTCTATGGTTCTCTGTCTCACTTCTTCCAGTTAGCAGAATAAATTGAGGTCCATTTATGCCGTTGCAAATGGCAGTGCTTTCTCCTTTTTATAACTAAATAGTGGGTATACATATCACATCTACACATCTTTTTCTTTTTTTTTAGTCATTCATCTATCAAGGACTCCTTTGTTTGTACCAGTAGATTTTTGACTAGTTCAAAGAATACTGCAATGAACATGGAAGCCCATTTATCTTTTTATTATTATTTTTGTTTGTTTTAGTGAGAGATAACAGAGAAACTAGAGCACTGCTCACCTCTGGCTGATGGTAGTGCTGGGGATTGAACCCGGGCATGAAAATCATTTTGCATAACCATTATGCTGTCTCTCCAACCCCCTATTTATCTCTTTAGGTAAATGTATTTATATTCTTAGAGTAAAATACATAAGCAGAGTAACTGTATCATATGATAGTTATTCTTAAGGTTTTTTTTTTTCCTTTTTCTTTTTTTTGCCTCCAGGGTTATCACTGGGGCTTGGGCTTGGTGCCTGCACTACAAATCCACTGCTCCTGGAGGATGTTTTTCCCATTTTGTTGCCCTTGTTGTGGTTGTTATCGTTGTTATTGCTGTCATTGTTAAATAGGACAGAAAGATATTGAGAGAGGACAGGAAGACGGGGTTGGGAGGAGAGAAAGATAGACACCGGCAGACCTGCTTTATCGCTTGTGAAGCAACCCCCCTGCAGGTGGGGAATGGGGGGCTGGAACCAGGATCCTTATGCCAGTCCTTGCCCTTGGTGCCATGTGTGCTTAATCCACTGCACTACTGCCCAGCCCCCCCATTCTTAATTTTTTGAGGGAGTGTCTATACTGATTTATTTTTACTTTTCAATGGAAGTATTTAATGCTTTACAGTGTAGACATTGACAAAGGCTATGATTTCATTATATACTAGGACCCCCAAAGTCTCCTCCACTCTTTTCTCCTCCTCCTTCCCTGCAGCCCTTTGTTTTGATGCAATACTCCATGTCCAGTCTATATTTCACTTTGTGTTCTCCTTTGGTATCTGTATTTATTAAGTCCTGCTTAAAATGAGACCATTCAATAGTTGTCCTTATCTTTTTGGCTTATCTCACTTAACATGATGTCTTCAGGTTTCATCCAATATGACTCAAAGGAGATGACTTCATCATTTTTAGCAGATGAATAGTATCCCATCATTAGTATACATAGCATACAATCATGTGTATGCTGCCACATGTGTATATGATATATATATATAATGAATATATATATATATATATTCATCTCTCTATGGATATCTGAGTTGCTTCCAGGCTTTGTCTATTACGAATTGTGCATGTGGCTGCACGAGTTTACATTCACACCTGCATTGTACTAGTACTCCCTTTTCTCCACATTCCCACAAATGCTTGCTGTTCCTTGTCTTTTCAATGACTGAGCTTTTGATGGATATTTCCTTAATAATATGTGATGATGACTACCTGTCTATATAACAATTGGCCACCTACCTGTATGTCATAGGTGAAATGGTTATTCATAGCCTTTCTACTTTTTAGTCAAGTTTTTCTGATGTCTCTGCTATTGAATCATATGAATTTTAAAGTCAATTTTGATTATTAGTCTTTTGTCAGATGCATGACTTGCAAATATTTTCTAATTTTAGTAGTCTCTCTTATATTTTATAATGACCTTTTATTCATTCAGAAGCAATTTAGTTTGGTGTAACTCCACTTACTTTATTCCCTTGCTGTTAGGGGGGAATTCCAAATAATATCTCTAAGGTCAGTTTAAGGAGGTCTTTGTCTAACTTTCCTTCTGCTTATTATATAATTTCAGGTATTTTATTTATTTGAATTATATTTTATCAGTTCTTTTCTTATTTTTAATTTTTTATATTTACTTTCCCTTTTGTTGCCCTTGTTTTTATTGTTGTTGTAGTTATTATTTTTATTGTTATTGATGTTGTTGGATAGGATAGAGAGAAATGGAGAGAAGAGGGGAAGACAGAGGGGAAGAGAAAGATAGACACCTAGATACCAGCAGAACTGCTTCACTGCTTGTGAAGTGACTCCCCTGTAGGTGGGGAGAAAGGGCTTCGAACCGGGATCCTTACACTGGTCCTTGTGCTTCATGCCACGTGTGCTTAACCCTCTGTGCTATGGCCTGACTCCCCAGATCTTTTCTTTTTTTTTTAACTTTATTTATTTATTTTGATAGAACAAAGAGGAATTGAGAGGGAAGTGGGATAGAGAAGAAGAGAGAAAGAGACACACCTGCAGTACTGCTTCACCACTTGTGAATCCCCCTCCCCATAGGTGGGAATAAGGGACTTGAACCTGGGCCCTTAATCATGGTAACATATGTATTTAACCAGGTGCACAACTGCCTGACCCCTGAATTATTTTTTATGTAGTCTAATGTAGTGGCCTACTTTTTTTCTCTTTTGAATGCATCTATCCAGTTTTCTCAATATCAGTTATAGTCAATTAATTGTCCATTTATATGCAGGTTTATTACTGAGATATTTATTCTGTATCTTTGATCTGTATGACTTTTTGTTTCAGTTTCAGTACATTAATGTTTTGATTACTGTAGCTTCATCATGTAGCTTGAAGTAAGGGGTCATGGTAACTCAGTTTTTGCTTTTTTTTTTCTTAGGCTTTCTTTAGCTTTTTAGAGATTTTTGTAATGCTATACAAATTTTAGAATTTTGGGCACTTTTGTGGTTTTATTCTTGTGAAGAATTTTAGAATTTTTAGGGTCTATGTTGACTTTGTATATTTTTGTAGGTAAAAATTATCATTTTAATAATAATCTTTTAATTTCATGAGTATGCAGTATCTTTCCATTTCCTGCATTTCACTTGATTTCTTTCACTAACATTTTATAGTATTTACGGTAGTTGTAAACATGAGTGTATTATTAATTTTACTCCATCTATCATTTTTTAAAAAAATAATAGATGCATGCAAGTTGGAGGATATACCATAATGGTTATATGGTTATGCAAAAAGACTTTAATGTCCAAGACTATAAAATCCCAGTTTCAATCCCCAGGACCTGGGGCAAATAAAGTCTTTTTTAAAATTAGTTGCTCACAGTGTTCCAGGTATTTTAATAAATTAAGACTTTTTTTTCTCAGCACAAATTAGATTCTAATTTTAGATATGGCCATGTAAATACATAATTACTACCCCTATGTGGTAAATTAGGAAGAATGGTATGCCCAAGAAACTGTGGAATTAAAGAAAGAGAAATGAATAAATCTAATTCTGGAACACCAAAGAAAAAGTAAGGAATAGTCTTGGTGTGATAAAGAGGAATGTCTGCATTATACAAAGTCTGAGGAGATTTATCATGTTTCAAATTCAGCCCACTGAATACAGCAGTACATTGAGAATGATGTATGAACATAGGTATATAGGTCTCTTTGGACAAGTGTCTTTCATTTATAGGTAGGTTTTCTCAGATGGAAAGAGGAGAGACAGGAGACATAGAGGGAAAAGATAGACACCATAGCACTGATGTTTCCTCAGATGTGATGGGAGTCAGACTCAAACATTGCAAAGTAGGCATTT
This sequence comes from Erinaceus europaeus, assembly GCF_950295315.1. Taxonomy (NCBI): domain Eukaryota; kingdom Metazoa; phylum Chordata; class Mammalia; order Eulipotyphla; family Erinaceidae; genus Erinaceus; species Erinaceus europaeus. Next base: position 62,601,332 of record NC_080175.1, read on the forward strand.
GCAATATGCTAACTGGTTTCACTTTTTCTGACAGTGAATGGCAGCGTATGATGATATGCAGTGTCAGAATTGTATTCTGTAATACTAGTTAGAAAAGAAAGAAAAGCAAGAGGGTTGGGCAGTAGCCCAGCGGTTTAAGCACACATGGCGCAAAGCGCAAGGACTGGAGGAAGGATCCAGGTTCGAGCCCCCGGCTCCCCACCTGCAGGGGGGTTGGGGGGTCAACTCACAAGACTATAAATCCAGCTTAAATCCCCAGGACCTGGGGCAAATAAAGTCTTTTTAAAAATTACATGCTCACGGTGTTCCAGGTAGTTTAATAAATTGAGACATTATTTTTTTCTCAGCACAAATTACAAATTAGTGTTGGGGCAGTGAAGCAGGTCAAAAAAAAAAAAAGAAGAAGAAAGAAAGAAAGAGAGAGAGAGAGAGAGAGAGAAGGAAGGAAGGAAGGAAGGAAGGAAGGAAGGAAGGAAGGAAAGAAAGGAAAAGAAAGAAAAGCAAACTGTTCTGGTTGAACTCCTGTTTTGAATCGGATTTGCTATTCTTTTAAGTATAGGCAGTCATTAATCTGCAGAAAAAATTATTTTCTTTGTACCCAGAGACTTAAGAGTTAGATCAGGAGCAGACATTCTCCCTTAATTTAATTTATTGCTGGATAGTATTTGTAGTGATTCAAAATTCTACATTATGGTCTGTGATAGTTTCATCAAGGCAGCTAATAACTTACATGTCTAAGTGGTGTCTGTTGAAATAAACTTGGATTTCACTGGCACTTAGTGATATTTTAGTTTTAATTAAATTTTACACTCAAAATAAGGAATGAGTGAGCTGTTCCTGGTCTGGTCTTATAACAGACTGCAGGTCTATCATGGAAGCATAGGTGATTTTACTTATCACTCAAACAACATTCCCTAACCTAACTGGCATTAAATGATGTTTCCTAATTTTATTTTCACTAAGTTCTATAAGAAAAAGATGTTGCTATTACTGCTAAATGTGCAGCAGACATATCTATAACTTTCTTTTTTATAAGTGTTAGTCATGTGCTAGTATATATTTTTTTTACAAATAAACTAATACATCCCAGCACTGAAGCTGCCTCTGTTGTGGCAGCACCTTCTGTTTGGTACCAGAGTTGAAATACAGCCACGAATATTGCAAACTAAACTTTGTCCCTAAAAGTTCTCAAAAAGAGGCCAGGGTATTAGTATATAGATCTGGGTATTAAACTTGGAGTGCCCATGCAAGTCTAGTGCTCTGCCACCTAAGACCTCCCTACTGTAGTATAGTCTTAAAAACCTGTGAGAGAGGAGTCGGGCGGTAGCACAGCGGGTTAAGCTCAGGTGGCACAAAGCTAAAGGACCAGTGTTAGGATCCCAGTTTGAGCCCCCAGCTCCCCACCTGCAGGGGAGTCACTTCACAAAGTGGTGAAGCAGGTCTGCAGGTGTCTGTCTTTCTCTCCCCCTCTCTGTCTTCACCTCCTCTCTCCACTTTTATCTGTCCTATCCAACAATGACATCAATAACAACAACAATAATAGTTACAACAATAAAACAATAAGGGCAATAAAAGGGAATAAATAAAAAATTTTTTTAAATGTTAGTGAATTGATAGTGGTTTACAAGATCAGAAGATTAGAGTGCACATGTTATCATGTGCAAGAACCCAGGTTCAAACCCCTGGCCTTTACCTGCAGGGGAAAAACTTCACAAGTGGTGAAGCAGGGTTGCAGATAACTCTATCCCGTCTTTTTATCTCCCTCTCCCCTCTTGATTTTTGTCTCTATCCAATAAATAAATAAAATAATGTTTAAATAAATATTAATTGGGTATATTTCCTAACCTTACCTACCACCAAAGTTCTGTACTCCCCTCCCACCCTTCTATAATCATCATGAAATCTTAATAATAATTTGGGTAATTTTTTTTTTTTTTTGCAAAATGATCTCCTTACATGATTCACCAAGCCTAATCACTTCCAGTTCCACCCACTTTGTCTGGTAGGATACAATATTGTCTTCTGTTAAACATTTAAAATTTTTTAAGTTATCTTCATGTGTTTGATAGAGACAGCCAGAAATGTGCCCAGTCACCAAAATTGCCGTGGAAAACACGGTCTTGATTAATGAGTGAAATAGTACTTCAGACTGAATGAAAAATTAACCAAGTAATATATACTTAGCTAATTAACTTAAACTCAATTTCAATTTATTGCATGACAAATAGTTATTTATTATACCCATCAGCAAATCCATGTAAATATTCCAGAAGAGTACTGGAATTTGAAAGTGCTTAATCCTTTCAAGTTTTGTCTTCTCTACATATTCTTGCTTAAAAGTATGTATACTCCAAAATCAAAATGGGTAATTATTTAACTAATAAGTTTCAGAAGTTGCTGAGACTTTCTGATATCCTAAAACTACGTTTGAGGTAATTCAATCAGTTCAAAATTGTATATTTTTAATATTGAAGATGTGAACCTACTGTATAATGAGCTTTTTATAAGCATCTATTACACTTTATTTCTTTATCTATTCCCTTTTATTGTCCTTGTTGTTTTATTATTGTAGTTAATGTTGTTGTTGTTATTGATGTTGTCATTGTTGGATAGGACAGAGAGAAATGGAGAGAGAAGGGGAAGACAGAGGAGGAGAGAAAAGATAGACACCTGCAGACCTGCTTCACAGCCTGTGAAGCGACTCCCCTGCAGTTGGGGAGCCGGGGGCTCAACCAGGATCCTTATGCTGGTCCTTGCGCTTAGTGCCACCTCTGCTTAACCCACTGTGCTACCACCTGACTCCCTCTATTACACTTTCATGAACTTATATATTATCAGTTTAGGATAAAAATGAGATTCATGTATCTTTGACTTCTAAGATTTTGACTTTCTTCAATAAAAGAAGTGAATCTGATAATATACAAGTGTTTTCACTGTTTTAGTGACAGCAAAGACGTGGCTACTAACCAAGGACATTTGTTTATTCATACCACAGATGCATCTAACAAAGAATAAATTGCAAAGTTGTTGATGTTTTAGCATTTGCTCAAAGCGACAATGTAGTGAGCCATATATAGAGGTGAGAAAGGGAGATGGTAGCAAGAATAGTTAAAAGGGTGGTAATTCTTACTATCTAGTAATACCATGCTTTGACATTTACTTAAAGGACACTTACACACTAATTTGAAGGGACACTTGCATCCCTATGTTAATAGATGCATTATTCACAATACCCAAAGAGTGTAAGCAGTTTAAATGTCCATCAACAGATGACTGGCTAAAGAAATCATGACCTATATATTCCTGGAAATACTACTCTTTGATCAAAAAAAGATGATGTTGTATCCTTTGGGGCAAGATGCTTGGAACAGGCCAGAGTTGGTGATTATGGGTGGTTTCCCTCATACAGAGAGTCTAGAGATCTGATATATCTGAACTTGGAAAAAAATTATAGAAACAAATAAGCTGTTTCTAAGACTTGTGAAAACTCAGAGGGTGGAGATAGAGAATTTTGGTGGTGGATGTGGTGCGGGACTGTACATGTTAATCTTACAATCTTTTTTTTTTATTTCTTTATTGGGGAATTAATGTTTTACATTTGACAGTAAATACAATAGTTTGTACATGCATAACATTTCCCAGTTTTCCATATAGCAATACAACCCCCACTAGGTCCTCTGTGATCCTTCTTGGCTCTGTATTCTCCGCACCCACCCACCCTAGAGTCTTTTACTTTGGTGTAATACTCCAATTCCATTTCAGGTTCGACTTGTGTTTTCTTTTCTGGTCTTGTTTTTCAACTTCTGCCTGAGAGTGAGATCATCCCATTTTCATCCTTCTGTTTCTCACTTATTTCACTTAACATGAACTATTCAAGGTCCATCCAAGATTGAAAACAGTGAAGTCACCATTTTTTATAGCTGAGTAGTATTCCATTGCATGCATATATATACCACAACTTGCTCAGCCATTCATCTGTTGTTGGACACCTGGTTTGCTTCCAGGTTTTGGCTATTACAGTTGTACTGCCAAGAACATATGTGTACACAGATCTTTTTGGATGGGTGTGTTGGGTTCCTTAGGATATGTCCCCAGGAGAAGAATTGCAGGATCATAGGGTAGGTCCATTTCTAGCCTTCTGAGAGTTCTCCAGACTGTTCTCCACAGAGGTTGGACCAATTTACATTCCCACCAGCACTGTATGAAGGTTCCTTTGACCACACAACCTCTCCAGCATTTCCTGCTGTTACCTTTTCTGATCTATGACATTCTCACAGGAGTGAAGTAATATTTCATTGTTGTCTTTATTTGCATTTCTCTGAAAGTCAGGGACTTGAAGCATTTTTTCATGTGTTTCTTGGCTTTTTGGATCTCTTTTGTGGTGAATATTCTGTCCATGTCCTCCCCCCATTTTTGGATGGGATTATTTGTTTTCTTGTTGTTGAGTTTGGCAAGTTCTTTATATATTTTGGTTATTACACTTTTGTCTGATGTATGGCATGTAAGGATCGTCTCCCATTCTGTGAAGGGTCTCTTGGTTTGGGTAGTGGTTTCTTTTGCTGTGAAGAAACTTTTTAGTTTGATGTAGTCCCATAGGTTTTTGCTTGCCTTAGTCTTCTTTGTAACTGGATTTGTTTCACTGAAGATGTCTTTAAAATTTATACAGAAAAGAGTTCTGCCAATATTTTCCTCTAAGTATCTGATAGTTTCTGATCTAACATCCAAGTGCTTGATCCACTTGGAATTTACTTTTGTACTTGATGAAATATAGTGGTTCAGTTTCATTCTTCTGTGTGTTTCCACCCATTTTTTTTTCCAACACCATTTGTTGAGGAGACCCTGCTTTGCCCATTTAATAGTCTGGGCACCTTTGTCAAAGATTAGGTGTGGGGACTTACTTCTGGGCCCTCAATTCTATTCCACTGGTCAATGTGTCTATTCTTGTTCCAATACCAAGCAGTTTTAATGACAATGGCCCTATAATACAATTTGAGATCTGGGAGTGTGATGCTTCTGGTTCTGTTCTTCTCAAGATTCGTTTGGCAATTCTAGGTCTTTTCTGGTTCCAGATAAACATTTGTAGCATTTGTTCTATTCTCCTAAAAATGTGGTCAGTATCTTGATGGGAATAGCATTAAATTTATATATGTATCTGGGTAGTATATTCATTTTGATGATGTTAAGTCTTCCAACCCATGAGCATGGAATATCTTTCCTCTTCTTTGTGACTTTTCAATTTTCTTGAGTAGTGGCTCATAGTTTTCAGTATACAAGTCTTTCACTTCTTTGGTTAGGTTTACTCCTATATATTTTATTGTTTTTGTTGCTATAGTAAAAGGAGTTGATTTCTGGGTTTCAACTTCTAACTTAGTGTTTGCATAGAGGAATGCCACTGACTTTTGAATGTTAATTTTGTAGCCTGACACCTTACTGTATTGCCTGATGATTTCCAAAAGATAATTGCTGGATTCCTTAGGTTTTTCTGTGTATATTATCATGCCATCTGCAAATAGGGAGAGTTTGACTTCTTCTCTTCCATTCTGTTTGCCTTTAATTCCTTGCTCCTGCCTGATTGTTATGGCAAGAACTTCCAACTAATCTTACAATCTTGTAAACTACTATTAATCACAAATGAAATAATGAAAAAAAGGTGTTGTTTAATTGCAGTTGTTTATAACTGCATAAACAATGAGGAGGAGTAATTGAAAACACATGTGAAAAGGTATATTTTCTTTCAATTAAAACTGCGTAATAAGTACACAGAGAAAACTAATGTACTTTTTACATTTTTGAGTGGGCAGGAGAAAGTAAGCAATTTGTAGCAGCCTTAGAAATACTTCCATGTGAAGAGCTCAAAGTAGAAAAAAAAAACAAAAAACAAGCCTCCAATGTGTCATTATCTCAGCTTAAAATAAGCATCTTTAATTAATGTAATTTATGTGTGTTTAGATTAAGAAAACTGTTGGGAATTAAAGAGGATGCACACAGATTATATTTTGTAGGTGATTCAACTAAAACTTCATAGGTAGTAAAAATTCAGTGGCAAAAAGTGAACAGTGTTTTGATGGAAGAGTAAAAAGTTTCCACAAAGTAAGTTTAATGTTCCAGTTAAGGGTTGGAAATTGAAGGATTAGATTTTTTGAAAGCACAGTCTGACCAGTTAAAGAGAAACAGAAATTGATTCTATGAAATAGAGTGGTGTCTTAAAAGAGAAAGTAAAAGTAGGTGTAAAATGAAATAAGAAACAGGTTCTCTTATTTTTAAACATTGTAACCTCTAAAACTATATATAGTTTCCCAAATTTATAAATCACTGACCACATACTCAGAATTATGGACCCCCTGGATACCTCCCACTCTTTAGGATTGTTTTATAGAGGAATTTTCAGTTTTCTTGACTTTGGCAATTTAATGCTGTGGACTTTCATTACACTTTAACTCAATTCATTCCTTGGGTTACCTTTCATCAAATTGGAAAAATCTCTGAATTTTTACTTGAATTGGTATCGCTAATAATGTTTATACTCATGCTTTGTTCTATTTTTCTTCTTAGTTTCTCAATTTTTGTGCTTTTCTTATCCTACTTCTCTCTTAAATATTTGATTTAAATAAACAATTCTGGAACCCCTCCAATGCACCTAGCACTCTGAATATCTAGGAATATGAATGAAAAGTTGGCATGAGATTGATAGCAGAGGAAATAACTATGTAACTAACCTCAACTTTCCCAGAAGTCTACTGCCCGAGAGGGAATATATCACGTGATTATGGCATGTATTTCAGTTACTTTAAAGTTTAAATAGCCACAGAGATAGCTCACCAGTTCAGATGTCTGCTTTGCCATAAACACTGTTCACATTTGCATTATGGCAACACATGGTAGGTGTTGTGACAGTTGGAGAATCTTCAGCGCTACGGTGTCTTCCTCTACCCAAGTGCCATCTTTCTCTGTGAGTGAAGAAAGTACCCCTAAACCTTGAAATTGCACAAATGGAGGGCCCTGTTCCCACCAGAAAAAAGGGGGAAAAAATCAAACAGTATTATTTACCTATCTTTTTTTATATATCTTTCTTCCTTTCTTGTGGGTTTCAGTCTACATTTCATTTATTAATAGATCATTGTCATGGTAAATTCCATTTTTTAGTATTTATCTATTTAGTCACCAAGGTGATCTGTGGTGCTCAGTACCTAAACGACTACACCACTCCTGGCAGCCATGCTTAATTCTTTCCTTTAGATAGAGTTAGAGAAGTGGAGAGAGTAGAGGAAATTAGAGAGAAGAACAACTATAACGCTGATCCACCATTTATGAAGTTTCCCCACAGCAGATGCTCCCATGTAATGACCCAGGGCTCAAATCTGGGTCCTGATACATGGTAACATGTGTACTGTATTCAGTGATCACCTGTCACTCCCCTGCCCCGATTTCAAATTTTGGTATTTACCTGGTATCTTCCTCCTCTTGGTTGCTTCACTTTGCTCTGGCTCAGTGAATTCACCATGCATTTTTTTAATGTCAGAAAGAGAGTTTCGGTTAAAAAAAGAGCCGAGTTAAAAAAAAAAAAATTCATGAACAACATATTCTGAAGATAAAGTACTTTGGCAGGATATATATATATATATATGTATATATATATTTGCTATGAACCCTGTATGTGACACTGTTTTTTTAGTTTAATTTCTCACCTTGGGATTGACGAAAGAATCCAAGTTTAAACTTAAAATCCCAAACTTAACATTTGGTAGAACCATGGATAATCTATTTAAGGAGAAATATTTTTTTTGCTATACAGGAGAAGGAAATTTTGTCTTCACCTTTTTGTCAGTGCGCTAGCTTTTTCTATATACTGAGCTTACACAAAGGAGTGTTTTTTCCTCTAATTGAATGGCATCTAATGTTCTATAACACCTTATCCAAATGCACTGCCATTCTGTTTTTGTTCAATTTGTATTTCAGTTAATACGGTTCAAAATTTTTAACAATGCTTCTCTGTGTATCCCTTTAGTTTTTGCTGCTTTATTAAAGGAAGTTTAACTGTATATTACTGGAAACAAGGGGTGGTTGGAAAGGCTTTAGGAAGTGGTTACACTAAGCAGAAAAACATATTAGAAATATAAATTGATTTATTAAAGTTTCATTTTAATTTCATCCTGAAATTTTCATATATATGTGTGTGTGGATATATATGTATATATATATTAAATATCTCTTCTGTCTTTTGTCTTTGTCTTAGTTCCTTCACCTAACTAGCTTATAAAAGATGAATGACATTCACATTTCCTTTTGTTCTTCATGACTTTACATGTCCTTATGCAAATTCTGTATGCATTCTTTTATAGAAATATTTTAGTATGTAATCTAACTGCATTTCATTTATATTTTGATTATTATAATAGCAATGTAGGGTTTCTGTTTTCAAACAAGTTTTCAAATTTAAGGGCAGCTTCCTTATGTATATTCTAATCTGGTAATTAATACCGGTCTGAGTATGAATAGACTCATTTATTTTTTAAGTATATTTATTTATTGAATAGAGACAGCCAGATATCAAAAGGGAAGGAAGTGATAAGGAGGGAAAGAAACAGAGAGACACTTACAACACTGCTTCACCAATCAAAAAGTTTTCACCATACAGGTGGGGGAGGGGGTTGGGGGCTTGAACTCACCCTGGGTCCTTGCACATTATTTTTTATTTTTTTATAATTTATTTTTTTAATTTATAATAAAGAAACATTGGCAAAACTATAGGATAAGAGGGATACAACTCCACACAATTCCAACCACCAGATCTCTGTATCCCATCCCCTGCCCTGATAGCTTTCCTATTCTTTAACCCTCTTGGAGTATGGACCCAAGGTCATTGTGGGATGCAGAAGGTAGAAGGTCTGGTTTCTGTAATTGCTTTCCTCTGAACATGGGCAGGGAATGTTGCCATGTCGACATGTTGACAGGTCGATCCATACTCCCAGCCAACTTCTCTCTTTCCTTAGTAGGGTGGGGCTCTGAGGAATCGGAACTCCAGGACACACTGGTGGGGTCCTCTGTCCAGGGAAGTCAGGTCGGCATCATGTACTTGCACATTATAACATGTGCTCAACCAAGTGCTCCATCACCAGTCCACTGAAAAGACTCATTTTCAAGATAAATTTCATTATTGCTTGAATAATTTCTGTTTTGGTTGGATTACAAAATAAATAATAATATAGCTGATAAAAAGCTGTTTATATTTTATGAAAACTTTATAGGTAACAAAAGTTTAAGGGAGCATAGTTGGCATTTCATTTACTTGCTTAGATTTTAATCTCAGAATTCATATTTAAAATTGTAATTAATTATAATTCACATATTTCTTTTCAGCTCTTCTTCAAGTGACAATTTCACTTAGCAAAGTAGAGCTTAGTGTGGGTGAATCTAAATTCTTCACATGCACAGGTATGTATTTTTACAACTATTTCCAGATAATTTGTTTTATGCTTTGCTATTATAGTAGCAAACTCAAGTCTCTAAAAATAATATATTACTGGGCTGGGGAGATTGCATAGTTTTTATGCAAAAAGACTTTCATACTTCCATCAAATGTCCCAGGTTAAACTCCCAGCATTAGTCAATAAATCAGAATTAAACAGTGTTCTGGTTATAAATAAATAAACAAACAAATAAGTAAATAAATAATATAACAAGACATGAGAGGTTGTGCCTATGTGTCAAAAAGTGTAGTTTCAACTATGAACCTTTCGATAAGAAAATAATGATAAAATTAAAAAATAGTGTATTTCATTTGTGTTTACAACAATTGGTTAAGATTTAATAACATAATTTAAATGTAAATCCATAAAACTTATTTCTATTATTTTTATTAGTTTTTAACTTTTTCAAGAAATTGAAGCCACTTATTCCCAATAGAACTTACCAATGTGTGCCCATTTAGTAATTCAGACTAAAATTCATCTTATTTAAATGTCAATATTAATATGGATTTAAGTGGTATAACTGAATTGTATTTGCAAGTATGGAAGTTTTTAGTTAAACTTGACTGAACATTTTACTACTAAGAAAATCAAATCTATGAAAAGTAGTCTCTAAAAGTAGACAGTTATTTAATCATGAGATCTCATAAAACTTTCTGACAACTAAAATATACTACGATATGCATGATATTATATGGGCTTCATTTCAGTTTAATAATGCACAAGTAGAATTCTTAGAGAAGAAATTTAAATAGTTAAGCATTAAATTCTAATTCAACAAATTGTGCAACTCAGAAATGAGCTAATTCTTCCATTTAAATTCATTTGTATGCATGTAAGCATTCATAACTAAAGTTTTAAAGATCTTTATTTAGATACCAACAGTGTTTTTTAGAACATTTAAAAATATTTCTGCTAAAGATTATACTTAATTAACTCTGAACAGGATTAAAAGGTACATAATCTTACTCATTATTTTATATGCACAAGCACATGCATAAAACTCAACTGTATCACAGTTGCTAAATGATAAAATAGTTTAATAATTACCTTGAAGATAAAATTAAATTCCATTTCTTTGGATTTTTATGAAATACTGATAAATATCATATTTTATTCTATATATATTACATACTTTTTAAATTTTTATTCATTTATTATTGGATAGAGACAAAGAGAAATTGAGAAGGGAAGGGGAGACAGTGAGGAAAGGAGTCAGAGAGCTTTCCCCCTGCAGGTGGAGAGCAGGGGCTTGAACCCAGTTCCTTGCTCACTGTAATGTGTGCCACTACCTGACCCCCTGTATTACATACTTTAAAACCAGGACAGAATTTACAAGTATAAATTCAAATCACTTGTTGAGCTGTACTACTGTCATAGAAATGACCACTTTCTCTTTCTGGTTTACTATCTAAGAAAAAGGAAGAGGAAGAAGGAGAAGAAGAAATGAATTTTTATGTTAAATAGAGTAGTAAAATAAGAATCTATAAAGATGTGGGAGACTTAATGGAAATCAAAATATTTTCTTGTATATTGTCTGTACTTCAGAAATGATTATTTTGATATAACTTAGAAATTCTCTGAAACTATAAACCATGCACATTTAAAATAGTGAAGTAAATATGACTTAAAAAATCTAAAAGGTAATATAGAATGTAACCATACTATTAAAGAATTTATTGTGTTACATATATCAAGTAAAATTTATATTGTATTCTCAAGACAATAAAAAATTAAAGCTATGTATTAATTTGCCTAATACTGTGTTTTATCAATAAAATAATTTCTATAAATGCAAAAATATTAAGAATAGAATTTATTAACTAAATCAATACAAATAAAAATTAGAACTGCCCAAGGAAATCTAGAACAAACTATGTGATAATGAAATTATATAACATATTGTTAAGAATAAAAGCATTGAAATACATGTATTTTAGTTTGCTCAAATTTAAAGTTATACACTTTTTTTTTTTTTAGGACAGACAAATATTTTATGGAGAGGGTAATTTAAAATGATGCATTCTTCAAATGGGTTACCTTGTAACCATTATGGTTTTATAGTACTGTTTAGTTAAAGATAACAAAACTGAGATACATTTAAACTTTAAAAACAAACTATTCTTCCTCTATGGAATTAGATATGTTCCAGCAAAAGGTGAAGAAAGTGCAGCTAAATTTTAAGTGGATCTCAAAGACACCCTGCAGATGTTACTTAACTTGTTGATTTTTTTTTTCTTTAAACTTTTAAGTTAACATTGTATGTTATTTCCTTAGATTACCTCTCAAGTAACTAGGTGGAATGCATCCTTTTGTTGACTAAAAGCAAATACAGGAAATCGTAGCTTTTAGAAAGAAGATCATAAGCTAGATTCCAACTGGAAAACTTAAATAAATAAATGTTTACCCTGTAATGATTTGGTTGTAATTGCTTAGCAGTCTAAGTACCATTTCTTTTGATTCCAGCAAATAGATATGGGCAGGGAAAATGTTTTTCTTTTCAGGTATATGTTTCTCAAGTAGAATTCATTTCTGACTTAGTATCAAAGACAGTTTAGTACTTAAGTGTCAATCCACAGATCACTATGGTCAAATTTCAATATAGATTAAAGACCACTATAATAGTTTCATATAAATCTTTTAAATTTTACTTACTTAATAAGACTGAATCCTCTGAGTTATACAAATGAAGACAAACATGTGAACTAACATTTGCATTTGCTTTCAATTTTTTAAAATATTTTGAGCTTCATAGTCTTTTATTTACATTTTTCTAAGTTGTTATATATAATATTAAATATCAGTGCCAAAACAAGAATTTGAAATGTATTTTCAAACATATGTTTTTCATGAATCTTTGCAGCTATCGGTGAACCTGAAAGTATAGATTGGTATAACCCTCAAGGAGAGAAGATAATTTCAACACAGAGAGTATCAGTGCAGAAGGAAGGTGTTAGGTCACGGTTAACCATCTATAATGCAAATATAGAAGATGCAGGGATATATCGTTGTCAAGCAACAGATGCCAAAGGACAGACACAAGAAGCTACAGTTGTTTTGGAAATTTACCGTAAGTAAATTATATATTTGTGATTTTATTGCCTGAAATTTTAGTTCTTGTAAAAATATCAAAACTGGGTTGTGCACGTGGCAAAACAGGCACTTTACCTGTTGCTATACCTTTCCACCACATAAAGCATGATTTTCTTGCCATCACTGTTCTTTTACTGCTACAAGTGAGCTTTTTGTCAGACTAAAAGAGAGGGGGGAGTGAAGGAAAATTACCACAATACCCAAGCTTCCTCCACTTGGTGGGGACCAGACTTAAATTTGGCTATGTGTATGTAAGCAGGGACATTATCCAGGTGAGCTATTTTGCTGACTCATATAATATATATGTTATTTGCCTCCGGGATTATCGCTGGGGCTCAGTGCTGGCATTGTGAATCCACTGCTCCTGGTGGCTTTTTTTTTTTCTATTTTATATTTATTTGATAGGGCAGCGAGAACTTGAGAGAGCAGGGAGAGATAGAGAGGGAGAAAGAAAGACAGATACCTACAGACCTGCTTTGATGCTGGCTTGTGAAATGCCCACCCCTGAAAATGGGGGTGAGGGGCTGCAGTTTCTTGCTCTTCTTACTTTTGTGCATTTAACAGGGTGCACCACCACCTGCCACCTCCTGCCACCCCACCCCCCCCCCCACCGCCCAAAATAGTAACTTCTTAAAGAAGGATACAAAATGGGAGTCCAGCGGTAGCACAGCAGGTTAAGCGTGCTTGGCACTAAGTGCAAGGACCAGAGTAAGGATCCAGGTTCCAGCACCTGGCTCCCCACCTGAAGGGCAGTCACTTCACAGGCAGTGAAGCAGATATGTAGGTGTCTTTCTGTCCCCCTCTCTGTCTTCCCCTCCTGTCTCCATTTCTCTCTGTCCTATCCAACAATGACGACATCAATAACAACAACAATAATAACTCCAACAATAAAACAAGGACAGCAAAAGGGAAAATAAATAAATAAATAAATAAATATTGAAAAATAAGGATACGAAGAGAAAATGAGGGTTGAAATGACAAATGATATGATTATTTGTATGTGAGTGTTGAAAAAACTGAAAAATGTTTAAGGTGCAAATGCTCTAGAACAAATACAAATCTGGAATCTTCAATGATTTAAAGTTCAGAGAATATAAAGAAATAACAAATTATAATCACAGTGGTAAGACTCATATATTCATATGGAACCTCTTGTGACATTGTAAGGATTAGATTTTATTTTATCTTATTTATTAAATTTTTATTGCTAAAAATGAAACACTAACAAAAACCATAGAATAAGAGGGGTACAACTTCACACAATTCCCACCACCAGAACTCTGTTATCCCATCACCTCTCCTGATAGCTTTCCTATTCTTTAACCCTCTGGGAGTATGGATTTAGGGTCATTATGGGGTTCAGAAGATGGAAGCTCTTGCTTCTGTGGATTTTATTTTTAAGGAGGTGAGAAGTTATTATTGACAGAAACTAAAGAATCTGGTTTAAAGTTTGAAAGGTTCTAGATTTATCTGATTTTTTTGTTAGATTATCAGTATATGAAAATTCTGCACTATGTTATTGGCAGAAACCAGTAATAATTAACTTTAATAATTAACTTTTGTATTTTGCTTCCTTGCTACAGAAAAACTCACTTTCAAAGAAGTGGTATCTCCTCAAGAATTCAAACAAGGCGAGGATGCAGAAGTGGTTTGCCGAGTTAGCAGTTCACCTGCACCGGTTGTCAGCTGGTTGTATCACAATGAGGAAGTGTCTGCTATATCTGACAGTTAGTATTTTGGTAACTCCCTAAATTATATGCTCTAATAATTTCACTGCATTTTTTAAAAACCATTTTTCCCCTAACTGGCTTGGATAAATGTGGAAATTAAAACTTTGACCCTACATTTCAAACAGCTATTTTGAGAATCTTAAAATTGTAAACTTAGATATGGTAAATTCTGAACCCCAAAGCAAATTCGGTTCCTCTGCTGTTTTAAAACATTTTACCAAAACATGACTAAGGCCAGTCATCATATATTGTAAGTGGCTGTGTTGGACAAGGTAGTTTTGAGCAGCTATGATACAGATGGTGGCCTACACATTTCTAGTAGTATGTATCTAGAGAAGTAATGAAAAATTTCCCTGATATTTGCTCTTGATAAAAAAGTATATGTACATGTACATGTACATATACATATGCATATACATACAGCATAGGAGTTGAGAGAGATAGCATAGTGGTAATTCAAAAGGGCAGGCTCAGGTTCAATCCCCACACTACCATAAGACAGAAGTTAGCAGTGATCTGGTTTTTCACTGTATCTTGCTCTTTGTACATTACTCTCTCATTAAAATAAAATGAATAATATGCATATATATACATATATATATATATGTCAGCATAGGAACGTTAGGGTAAATAAAGCAGTCAAAACTGATATATTGGAATTCTCCACACTGTAATTCAGATATGATCTTACACCTCACTATATGTAAACTTAAAAAAGTGTCTGTATGAATCTTATTTATTATTCTGATGTGGTTCTTTCAAAGACACCTACATGTTCTAAATATTATGGTAATATGCATATGAAAAATAGAAAAGGATATTCATTTAAATTATCTTCATGATTTTGATTCAGATCGAGGTAAAATTCCAGAATAATATGACATTTGATATTGAAAGCAGAATTTACTTACATTATCCTACTTTCCCATTGTGCATTGGGAACGTTTACAATTTCAAATATATGTGAATGCACCTGCATTGCAGAGAAGTACAAAATAATTGAATCCTTTTAAATACTTTCCGTCTTGCATGATTCCATTTTGTATTTTAAAATATGAAGCTTCTACAGAATAAAAGAAAGCAAAGTATTTTTAAACATGCACAGAGAACATATCAATAGTCACTTTTTTAATTTAAGAGACTCTGAGCTTGCCAAAGCAATGGTTGTCACTGACTAGGAATCTTGTTTTCTATTATAAGTTAATGACAAATAATTCTTACTTTCTTTTTGTTTTATCCTAAGTGCTTTTGATTTATATTAGCAAACCACAAGAGGAAATTCTATAATACACTTCATCTTTTCCTTTTTCTATAATGAAGAAAAGACAGTTCTTTTATAAACCATTGTGTGACAATGTCTAAACATTTTAAGATTGCCTAATCTTGGGATTTGAGTGTACATCTGGATATTTGTAAACCTTAATTACAAGAAATTTTGAAAGGAATTACTTTTTTTTAAAAGGGGGCATAGAACAAAAGCCTTGAAGCTAAGATTGATAGTTAAATGTGTTGATGATGGAAGATTGATGTTTCTATGCTACAGCTGATACATTATTTCCCTTTATTTCTGGATAGGATGATGTGAAAATGCAATTTCATTGTGGTTTCACTCTTTCTTCATGAAACTTTCAACAATGTGTCTAGCTTCTCTTTGCTTATTTGAATTTCCTCTCTATAGCTAATATATTATTATACCCATGTTAGACAATGGAATTGTTTTATATAAGCCTCTAGTCATATATTGAATATTAAGTGACTAACATATTTGACTACATATACTGTTTTCATAAATTATATTTATTTTCTTATTGATTTAAATATTGAGGATTAGTTTTACCAAATTATAGGCATTACGTTGATAATTAGAAAATCCAAGGAGTTGTGCTTAAGTCTAGAGTTGAGTATGAATCTTAGCACTAACCTACACGATAGGAAAAAAAAAATTGTTTCTTTAAAGAAAGGTGTACACTTTTGCTCTTATTTTACACTAGTATATGAAAGATAGAGTTGAATTGTGTGAAAGAGTCTCACCGCACCAGGCTGACTTTATTCAGATGGAGAAATAGAAAGACAGAGAGAGAGGGGGAAAGACACTACAGCACTGGAGCTGCCACTGGTACCATAGGGATCAGGCTTGAACTGGGGATTTCCACAAGTTCCACTTGGGACTTTTCTAACATTTTAATATTGTATTACCTTACCACATTGTTCAATGTTTTAAATAATGTATACTTATAGAAAGTAATCTTCTTCACCAAAATAGGCTTCGATTAGATCCTTTCTTTATGTAAATGGAGTGGCCAGGGAGACAGTTCAGCAGATAGAGCTCATGCATGAACACAAGTTCAAGACTCATCACTGCCATGACAGAGAGGTGCTCTGGTCTTACTCTAATTAGATAATATTATATAAAATTTTTATTTATAAAAATAAAAATAAGCAACGAAGAAGTATAATGAAATAAGATTAAGTTTATAGCTATGATTGGAATTTAATTGAGGATTTAGAATGATACAAATTGTTCAGGTACCTTTCTGAAGCCTTTATATGCTAGGAAAGTTAAATTCAGAGGCCCAGGTGAAACAAGCACATATAGAAATGATCTACTAGCAATGTCATTTGTAGATGCTGTGTAGTAGAAAATTGACATTATAATTTCCACAAAATATTTGAAGCAGAGGATTTTGGTGCTGCTTATGGAAATGAGACCTATATGCTAAGGTATCCATATTTGGGTGACATTTTAAACAAAAATTGAATATCTTGATTTTCAGTATTATCTTGATGGGGCATATGTCATTGTAGAAGTCTATTCAACCACAATAAGTGTGAAAGGTACCTCTTAAACTTCTTAAATGCTTTAATCATTGCCTAATAAAGTACTCTTTTTGCATCAAAGTGTATGATTAAAGCAACCTCATTCAACAAACTAAGAAACATTCATTCAGTAGCTATTGAACACCCAATATATGCTGTCTAGTGTACTAGATAATGGAAATGCATAGGTAAAAATATACATATATTTCTATATCCACTACCTTAGAATAAACAAGTAATATTGTACCCAAATGAAATGCATATACTAGTGAACATAAAATATTTTAAAGTCTATTATGAAGAGATTACATTGGCAAAGGATTATAAAAAAAAGAGCATCTAAACTTGTTTGTGTCCAAGTTGTCAGGAGAGAGAGAGAGAGAGAGAGAGAGAGAGAGAGAGAGAGAGAGAGAAGTGGCCTTCACTTTGAAAAACGATTAGCTAGGCAGAGCTCTGAGTACTTCTGAGGACAGGATATGATTGACAGCCAGTGACTAGGATGTAAAAGACAGCATGTATGTCTCATTCCAAAATTGCAATAAATTTATTGGAAATAGAATCCATGGATAAGTATTAAGAGAATAGCTAGATTAGTGGAGAAATATGATGCGGATTTGTTAGTAAAGAATCTTAAAAATGGGGTCAGGCAGTGGCACACCTGGTTAAGCACACACATTACAGTGCACTAGGACTTGGGTTCCAGTCCCTGGTTCCCACCTACAGGGAGAAACTTTGTGAGTGGTGAAGCAGGGCTGCAGGTGTCTCTTTGTCTCTCTCCCTCTCTATTTCCCCCTCCCCTCTCAATTTCCCTCTGTCTCTGTCCAATAATAAATAAATAATGTATGAAAAAATGAATATTAGCATAGGAGCTAAAAGAGAAGTTTGAATTAAGTCAACATAATCATAACCTCTCTATCAGTGTTTGAAATATCTCCAAAGGGGCTATTAGTAAAGACCCTTTATCAAGGGAGTACTATGACCTATTTATTATGTGTTTTAGAAGGGAATCAGTTCCTCAGTGAAGAGAATATATTAGATGAAATTAAAGGAAACGTTTAACAGACCAAGAATTGTCTTGAAAGTTATCAAAAAAATAATAATAAAATTGGGCAGGGGTAGATAGCATAATAGTTATGCAAAGAGACTCTCATGCATGAGCCTCTGAAGTCCCAGGTTCAATCCTCACACCATCATAAGCCAGAGCTGGTCAGTGCTCTGGGAAAAAAAGTTAAATAATAATAATAAAATTGTCAAGAAATAATAAGTGAGTGACAAGGTAGCACTGGGGATATAGCACAGTGTGAGCTCAAAAGACTTGCATGCCTGAGGCTCCAGAGGTCAGTTGTTCAATACCAGGTACTGCCATATGCCAGAGGTGAGAAGTGTCCCAGACTCCTTCTTTCTCATGAAAACAAGCTAATTAGTATTTAAAAATAATGATGTATTTGCTTAATAGATGTTGACAGTGCTGGGGATTAGACCAAAAGCCTCACACATTCAAGTCCTATGATCAACCCACTTAGCCATCTCCCTAGTCATGAATATATCTTTCTTATACACTGATGCATATCATTTAGCACCTAATAAGTAAATGTTCAGTGACAAGTATGAGTGCATTCAATAATTAAATTTCATAGAATATATTTATAATGTATCTGAAAATAGTATGAGGTATAAGAACATACTTTACTTGATAAGAAAGGAGAAGTCACAGCATAGAAATAAAACTTTGAGATTAAAAATTAAGGCTGGATTTGCACAAAGTATCATCAGGATGAAACACTGCTTAAACTAGCCATATTATTTTAATCTGTCAGATAATGCATTCTCTGTAACAGTTTATTGCTTTTTTATATTAGTGACTTCATGATGATTGACAAGATTATGGGATAAGAGAAGTACAGTTCCCACCACCAGATTTCTGGGTATCTTATCTCCTCCCTTGCAAGTTCCTTACTCCTTATCCTTCTATAGGCCAAAGATCTTTATGGGGTACAGGAGATGGAAGGTTTGGCTTCTGTAATTGCTTGTGCACTGGACATGGGCATTGGCAGGCTGATCCATACTACCAGCCTGTTTCTGTCTTTCCCTAGTGGGGCAGGGCTCTGAAGAGGTGGGGTTCCAGGGTACATTGGTAAGGTCATCTGTCCAGTGAAGTCAGGTTGGCGTCACAGTAGCATCTGCAACTTAGTGGCTGAAAAAGCATGGCGTCACAGTAGCATCTGCAGCTTAGTGGCTGAAAAAGCATTAAGATCTAAAGCAGAACAAATTGTTTAATAATCAGGAATCTAAAGGTAGGACTATAGCAGATGAGATTTGGGGTCTCCATTTTGGAAAAAGCTAGTCAGTCTATTTTAGGTCTATTTCAAGGGGCTCATGACTTTACTAACTTTGATCTGAGCCCAGCAGGTAACATGCAGGTGGGCTAAAGGTATTGTCTGGGCAGATGTATCAGAGTTGGAAATAGAACTAGAAAGCTGGATCAGGAAAGAGAGTAGCGCTCAAATATGGGAAAAGTATATAAATACAATTAACTATAAACTTCATTGATCTTATCTGGGGCCCATGTCTATTCATATTTATCACAGAAGCCTGTGTAACCTCTGCAAACTTGTAGGTCTGAGCTCATATTTCATCGTCATAGCAAGAAACATTCTAGGCTGCATTCATTTCAGGACCAGTGCATGTGCATAAGCACACATAAAATTGAATCTTGAAATATAAGTAATGAAGTCTAATCTCTTGATTCCTAAAATGCATTATCTTGTATTCAGAAAAAATAAAACTCCTCAAACAAATTTGAGCATACATAAAATTGAATCTTGAAATATAAGTAATGAAGTCTAATCTCTTGATTCCTAAAATGCATTATCTTGTATTCAGAAAAAATAAAACTCCTCAAACAAATTTGAGCTATAACCATTTTTATTTCTTTTATGTGACATGTATATCACTGTATTATTTCTCTGTATCCTCAGGGTATACAAAATGGTGTGTTTAATTATTATGTGAGGAAAGCTATTCAACCAATTTGCCATCATTTTCCATACCCAAGTTGCTGTATATTTCCAGTCAAAACATCTTCATGCCTGCAATATCTAATCTTTCCATATTCCTTTTTGTATAATTTTTTCATTCAGAGTACCAAGGGGAAAAATAGTAGCCAGGCAAGTTTATGTGGGGATAAAGTCTTGAATATATATATATATATATATATATATATATTACATATATATATATATATATATATATATATGTAACAAGGCAGTGTGGAGTGGAAAAACTGAAGTCATGAAATTACATTTTACTTTCAAATTTGAATTTGCTTGTTGATGGAAAGTTTGATAGTGTCAGACAAGTGCCATATTTCAACTCTTAGCAATTTAGCATACCTGACCCTACCTTCAATTACTAGTATCATGCCCTCCCCTTTGCTTACTTTCCAGACCGGTTTGCTATGTTAGCCAACAATAATCTGCAGATTCTCAACATCAATAAAAGTGACGAAGGCACATACAGATGTGAAGGAAGAGTGGAGGCTAGGGGAGAAATCGACTTCCGTGATATCATTGTTATTGTTAACGGTAAGTCAAGAACAATTGGTACATATGTGTGTTTCATTTTAGAAAAAAATATTTACTAAAAGGGCAACCACATAAACTAATAACTCGAGACATCTTTAATAACAGTCTTTATAAAGGAAAGAAATTTCATTCTCCTAAGGTGCTTGCTTTGCATAATAACTTCATAGGTAGAATCTCAAATTTATTTTGCACTGTGAATCTCTTTAGCCAAGTCACCAGAGAAGTAGTAGCTATTTGCTGGCTGTCTAGTTGCTGAAAGAATGTCACGTAAAGTACAGTTACTGCTAAATTTCATGAGTGTTTTTTTCTGCTTAAGCGAATCTATTTAACAGAGTTGTGTGTTTCCTCAAATTGAATAATGAATCGTTAAAACTTATCCTTTCAAGTATAAATGGACATTAATAACTAAGTTTGTGGCATCACAGTGCTACTACTTCCTTCAAACTAGGCTTCTTCTAATATATTTTTTGCCTATGTTAACCGGATATTCATAAGACAGGGAAATGTATTAATATTATCCTGCTTGTCTCCACTTTGGTTATCTAAATTGCTATGGACATTCTCATTGTAGTTTTTAAGGTCATTCAAATATTACATTTTCTCTATGATTATGACTTTCTGATGAGTGTTCCTTTTTCTATTTTTTCCTTGAATCACTATACATTTTCTTCTAGTTCTAATCTTACAAGTCCACTTTCCTTTCTACCCTTAAAACTATGAATGTTTCTACTTGCCTTTCTGACAAAATCAAAACCATATTTCACTGAAAATGGAGGCAACTGTGATTACCTACTTCTTTCCTAATCATTCAGTCATGAGTAAACCCTTTCTTCAGTTGTATGGGTATACTAGTCATAATACCAAACATATACAATTTTACTTTTTTATCCTAATTTAAAATAACAACTCAGTAATGAAATAACTATCATCACAGAATTTTATAAGCAATGTATTTTTTTTTAACAATTTAAAGTATTGGCTGTGATTCTACTGAGTTGGAGAAGGAACAGAGAAAAATGAATCCTTTTGTTTTATAGCCTACTTTTTGCCACTCTAAATGGCCTCTTTAGTTTGGAGAACACTAGTAATATCAGATAGATAGATCTAAAATAGTTATTTGGACTTTCGGTTCCTGTGGCAAGGTAATTTAACCACAAAGCTTGTTCTAAAAGATAAAGAGACTATTAAATCACTTCTTTTTTCTTCTCTCTCTCTTTCACAAAGTCTGTAATTATTTGGGACTTGTGGAACATAAAACAAAAAAGACCAGGTAGTAATTCATGGTAACTACGTAGGCTGAAAAAAAAATTGCACATGCTTATGAGGGAAGACAGTGAATTTGGTGTTCAGAAGAGATCTAGCATTTTAGAGCTTTTAGTAGATTTCAGTCTTTTATTTCTTCCTAGTGTCTCCGACAGTGGGGATTTTAATCTTCTACACAAGAGGATGAATTCAGTGATTGAAGTATCATTTTAAATAAGAATGTATCTATATCTATATCTATAAACATTTCTTGTCTCTTTAACATGTATAACAAAGTTAAGTTGCTGCAACGGTTTGACTTGTTAGCTAATGACTTCACTGTCAATTGTGCTTGGTTTCCAAAATAATTTTAAGGTGGCATATGTAGGTGTGTTTACTTATGCTCACTATTATCATGTGGTAATTTAGGTTATAATATTAGATAATATATGTAACTTTTCAAAGTACTAAATTTAAGTCCGAGTTCAACATGTAGTGTGTGTGTGCCTTATGCCATTTCTGTGGCCCTAGTTGATTCCACGCACCACATGGCAGTACCATGGCACCAGGGAAAGCTCTAGTGCTGTGTGTTGTCTTGATTTCTATCAGTTGAATGAGGAAAAAAATGCTATACTTATAGGAAGCAGTATATATTTAGTATTACTATATGATATACATGTAAAACTATGCACATATTTTACACTGAAACATCAATTCAAGCCTGCAATTGAAAAGGAAATGTCATCTGACAGGCATAACATGTTAATGTATTCTACTAATGTAGTTTCACCTTAAATTAATTTATAAAATGTGCTTGTCTGTTCCCAAACTACATTTTTTTCTTCTTTCTAACTTTTATTAGATAGGACAGGATAAATTGAGAGTGGAGGGGAGAGAGAAGAAGAGAAAAATAGATACCTACAGACCTGCTTCACTGCTCTTGAAGTGGGCCCTTTTTCTTTTTCTTTTTTTATTTAAGAAATGATTAATTAACAAAACCATAGGGTAGGAGGGGTACATCTGCACACAATTCCCACCACCCAATCTCCATATCCCACCCCCTCCCCTGATAGCTTTCCCATTCTCCATCCATCTGGGAGTATGGAGCCAGTGTCATTTTGGGTTGCAGAAGGTAGAAGGTCTGGCTTCTGTAATTGTTTCCCCGCTGAATATGGGCATTGACTGGTCGGTCCATACTCCCAGTCTGCCTCTCTCTTTCCCTAGTAGGGTATGTCTCTGGGGAAGCTGAGCTCCAGGACACATTGGTGGGGTCTTCAATCCAGGGAAGCCTGGCCAGCATCCTGATGGCATCTGGAACCTGGTGACTGAAAAGAGAGTTAACATACGAAGCCAAACAAATTGTTGAGCAATCATGGATCCCAAGCTTGGAATAGTGGAGAGGAAGTGTTAGGGAGGTACTCACTGCCAACTCTAGTGTACTTCTGCTTTCAGGTATATATTTTGCAGTAGTTTATGGATACGTGTGAACATAAGCTTTCTCTCACAGAAACTGGTGTATATCTAGGTTTTGGGACTTTGTTAAAAAGTGAACCACCTGAAATGAAATTAGAGTATACTATGAAAGGAAAGGTCTCACCCGAGTAATGAAGCTGAAGGGTTGTCATTCCACACGTGAAGTCTCTGGACACAGTCTGAAGTGAAGCATGTTGAGGTGGCAATCATTGCATTGGGTAGGTTGTGATTGGCGGATGCAATATTATTTGATATGGATTGGGAGAGGCATATGGGAAAGTGGGCCCTATCCAAGGGTTCCGGGACTGGGGAAAATAGGGGCTCTATAGTGGAGATGTGAAGTTCCTGCTGTCTTAAGGTTCAAAAAGACAATCGATAGTTAATGTTATCATCACAATATTTGGTAATTGGGTTAACTTTGAAAAGTCCTTTTGTTATGGTTTGCTGTACAGTACCCAGTATCTTGTATATAGCTGTGCTATTGGATGCTTCTGATCTACTTGGTCTAGGCTTTTGAGAGAGTCCGCATATCAAATACACAGCCTATATATTAAAAAGATTCAGTTTGTGATTTGAAAAACTTTGAGACATACAATTGATTTTCCCCCTCTCATATTAATTAACTAGTGATTTATATGTCTACATTTTGCTAGGAGTGTACATAAACACCATTCCCACCACCAAAAGACTGTGACCCATCCCTCCCACCCACTCCCACCCCCCACTAGCCCAGGAAGCTGCATGTCTACCATTCACCACAGGGTTTTTACTTTGGTGCCCTACTTACAATTTGGTCAGGTCCTGCTTTTAGTTTCGCTTTCAGATCTTCTTAGTCACTTCTGTTGATGAGTGGGATCATCCCATACTCATCTTTATCTTTCTGACTTAGCTCACTTAACATAATTCCTTCTAGCTCTGTCCAAGATGGGTTAGAGAAGGGGGGTTCATTGTTCTTGATAGCTGCATAGTATTCCATTGTGTATATATACCACAGCTTTCGCAGCCACTCATCTGGTGTTGGGCACCCGGGTTGCTTCCAGGTTTTAGCTATTATGAATTGTGCTGCTATGAACATAGGAGTACACACCTCTTTTTGGTTGGGTGTTATGGAGTCCTTGGGGTATAACCCCAGGAGAGGAATTACTGGATCATATGGAAGGTCCATGTCTAGCCTTCTGAGAGTTTTCCAGACTGCTCTCCACAGAGGCTGTACCAATTTACAACCCACCAGCAATGCAAAAGGCTTCCTCTGTCCCCACAACCTCTCCAGCATTTGTTCCTGCTATCCTTTTTGATGTATGCCATTCTTACAGGAGTGAGGTGGTATCTTAGTGTTGTCTTAATTTGCATTTCTCTGACAATCAGTGACCTAGAGCAGTTTTTCATATGTTTGTTAGCCTTTTGGATCTCCTCTGTAGTGAATGTTTTGTTCATATCCTCTGCCCATTTTTGGATGGGGTCATTTGCTTTTTTGGTGCTAAGTTTGCTGAGCTCTTTATATATTTTGGTGATTGGTTTCTTGTCTGATGTATGGCATGTGAAGATCTTCTCCCATTCTGTGAGGGGTCTCTTTGTTTCTGTGATAGTTTCTTTGGATGTACAGAAGCTTTTCAGTTTGATGTAGTACTATTGGTTTGATTCTGCTTTAATCTTCCTTGCAATTGGGTTTCATTCATTAAAGAAGTCCTTGAGGTGTAGGTGGGAAACTGTTTTACCAATGTTTTCCTCTAAGTATTTGATTGTTTCTGGTCTGTCATCTCGGTCTTTGATCCATTTGGAGTTGATTTTTGTTTCTGGTGAGATAAAGTGGTTCAATTTCATTCTTCTGCATGTTACAACCCAGTTTTCCCAGCACCATTTATTGAAGAGAGCCTCCTTTTTCCATTTAATACTTTGGGCCCCCTTATCAAAGATTAGATGTCCATAGGTGTGGGGATTTATTTCTGGGCTTTCAATTCTGTTCCACTGGTCTGTGTGCCTATATATGTTCCAGTACCATGCTGTTTTGATGATGATTGCTTTATATTATAGTTTAAGGTCTGGGAGTGTGATGCCTCCATTTCTGTTTCTTTTCCTCAAGATGGTTTTGGCAATTCTAGGTGCTTTCAGTTCCAGATAAATGATTGTAGTGTTTGTTCTATTCTCTTAAAGAAGCTTGGTGGAACTTTGATGGGTATTGCATTAAATTTGTATATGGCTCTGGGGAGAATATTCATTTTGATGATATTTATTCTTCCAATCCATGAGCATGGGATATCTTTCCACTTCTTGGTATCAGTTTCTATTTCCTTGAGTAGCGATTTATAATTTTCAGCATACAAGTCTTTCACTTCTTTGGTCCACTTTATTCCTAGGTATTTGATTGATTTTGCTGAAACAGTAAATGGGAGTGATTTCTGGATGTCTTCTTCTTCTTCAGATTTAGTGTTTGCATAAAGAAATGACACTGATTTTTGTACATTGATTTTGTAGCCTGATACCTTGCTATATTGCCTAATAACTTCAAGTAATTTTCTGCTGGATTCTTTAGGTTTTTCTATGTATACTATCATATCATCTGCAAATAGTGAGAGCTTGACTTCTTCCCTTCCAATCTGTATTCCTTTGATTTCTTTCTCTTGCCTGATTGCTATGGCAAGAACTTCCAATACTATGTTGAAGAGTAACGGTGACAGTGGACAACCCTATCTAGTACCTGATCTGAGGGGGAATGATTTCAGCTTCTGTCCATTGAGTATGATGTTGGCTGTAGGTTTGCTATATATAGACTCCACTATCTTGAGGAATTTCCCATCTATTCCCATTTTTTGTAGAGTTTTGAGCATGAATGGGTGTTGGATTTTGTCAAAGGCTTTCTCTGCATCTATTGAAATATCATGTGGTTTTTGGCTTTGCTTTTATTCATGTGGTGAATGACATTGATTGACTTATGGATGTTGAACCAGCCTTGCATTCCTGGGATGAATCCCACTTGATCATGATGAACAGTCTTTTTGATATGTTGCTGTATCCGGTTGGCCAAGATCTTGTTTAATATTTTGGCATCTATGTTCATCAGAGATATTGGTGTGTAGTTTTCCTTTTTTGTTCTGTCCCTATCAGCTTTTGGTATCAGGGTGATGTTGGCTTCATAGAAGGTGGAAGGGAGTATTCCTGTTTCTTCAATCTTATGGAAAAGCTTAAGAAGTATGGGTACTAACTGTTTCCTGAAAGCTTTGTAGAATTAGTTTGTGAAGCCATCTGGTCCAGGACTTTTGTTGTTGGAGAGATTCTTAATAACGGTTTCAATTTCTTTGTCTGTGATTTGTGCATTTAGATTTTGTAGTTCTTCTTGGTTCAGTTTTGGAAGGGCATATGCTTCTAGGAATTGTCCCATTTCTTCCTGATTCTCTAGCTTGGTGGCGAATAGTTCTTTATAGAAGTTTTTCAGGACTCTCTGGATTTCTGTGGTGTCAGTTGTGATATCTCCTCCATCATTTACAATTCTATTAATTTGAGTCTTCTCTCTTTTTTGTTTGGTTAGTTTTGCTAGGGGTTTGTCAATTTTGTTTAATCTTTCAAAGAACCAACATTTGGCTTCATTGATCTTTTGTATAGTTCTTTTGTTTTCTATGTTGTTTATTTCTGCTCGAACTTTAGTGATTTTTGTCCTTCTGGTAGCTTTAGGGTTCCTTTGCTCCTCTTCCTCTAAGTCCTTGAGGTGTTCAGTAAGGTCGTTCATTTGAGCTTCTTCTTGGTGTTTAATATGTGATTGTATGGCTATAAGTTTCCCTCTCAGTACTGCTTTACCTGTGTCCCAAATATTTTGATAGGTTGTGACTTAATTTTCATTTGTTTCCTGGGACATTTGAATTCCTGCTTGAGTGAGTCTCTGACCCAGTGGTTCTTAAGGAATATGTTGTTTAGTTTCCAAATTCTGTGACTTTTAATAATTTTCTGTTTGTTGTTAAATGTGAGTTTTACTCCGCTTGGTCTGAGAAGATACTTGGGATGATTTCAGTGCTCTTGAATTTATTGATGCTGTCTTTGTGGCTTAACATGTGGTCTATCCTTGAGTATGTGTTATGTGGATTAGAAAAGAAGGTGTATTCCAGTTTTTTGAGGTGAAGGTCTCTGAAAATGTCAATAGGTCTTGTCTGTCTATCTCTTCATTCAATTCTCTTGTATCTTTATTGGTTCTCTGCTTTGTTGATCTGTCTAAGTTTGAGAGTGGGGTATTGAAGTCTCCCACTATTATTGTATTACTATTGATGTATTTTTGAAATTCTTTCAGTAGGTGCTTAATGTATTTAGATGGTCCCTCATTGGGTTCATAGATGTTAATAATTGTTAAGTCTTCTTGGCTGATTGATCCTCTAATTATTATGTAATGTCCTTGCCTATCTTTTATTATTTTATTTAATTTAAAAATCTATCGTGTCTGAGATGAGAATGGCTGTTCCTGCCCTTTTTTGTGGTCCATTAGCCTGTATGATAGTTTTCCATCCTTTCACTTTAAGTCTGTGTTTATCTTGTTGTGACAGATGGGATTCTTGCAAGCAGCATATGGTTGGGTTATGTTTTCTGATACATCCCCCCACCCTGTGCCTTTTGATGGGTGAGTTTAAGCCATTTATGTTTATTGATATTATGGATATAATGTGTTGTAGTGCCATTGTTCTAAAAAACAGTTTGCTCTGATATATTGCAAGTATTATAGTGATGTTCTTGTTTGTAAGAGGTCTTTTAGAACCTCTTTCAGGGTTGGCTTCGTGTTGGTTGCCTCCTTCAACTGTTGTTTGTCTAAGAAGGTTTTGATCCCTCCATCTAGTTTGAATGAAAGTCTAGTAGGATATATTATCCTTGGTTGAAACCCTTTTTCAATCTGGGCTCGATAGATATCTTGCCATTCCCTTCTGACTTTTTAGAGTTTGAGTGGAGAAGTCTGCAGATAATCTTATGGGTATTCCCTTGTATGTGACTTTTTGTTTCTCTCTTGCAGCCTTTAGGATCCTTTCTTTATCCTTACTTCTTCTCATTATGACTATGATGTGTCTTGGTGTCTTCATGTCTGGGGTGATTCTGTTTGGTACGCTCTGGGCCTCTTGAATCTTGATGTCCTTTCTGTTATTCAGGTCTGGGAAGTTTTCTTCTATTATTTCCTCTAGAATGTTTGTTTCCCTTTCCTCTCTTTCTTCCTCTGGCAGGCCAATTATGCCAATGCTGCTTCTTTTGAGATCATTCTATATGTCTCTGTTGTTGTTTTCAGTGTCTCTCAACCTCTTTTTAAGCTCTTTCACCTCTTTCTTTGTTTTCTCTAACTCATCCTCTCTGACTAATTCTGTTTTCTGCTTCTGTTAGTCTGCTTTCCCTTGCCTCAGCTTCTTTCTTCATTACAGCTATTTCAGCTATCAGTTCTCTAATTGCCTCAAGATAATCAGTATTTTCCTTGGTGGTCTCAACTGTTGTTTCCCTAATATTGCCATTCCTTTCCTCCAGTGTTGTTTTCATTTCTGTGATTAATAAGTTTATTATTGCTTGCATCCTTTTCTTATCTATGGTTACTTCTGGCTGATTTGTAGTTTTTTCTGGGCTCTTGTCTTCATTCATTGGAGTAGCAGTTTTATTTGTTTTTGATCTACCCATTTTTTTGATTTATGTGTTTTTTTTATATATGCTCTGTTGTTCCTCATTTGTTGTGTCTTGAGTACAAGTAACACTGTACTAAATACCTTTATGACAATTGCACTCACCAACCTCAGGAATTATAGTAGCAACTGAAGCAAGTATTGAAGCAGTTTAATCATTACCAGTTAGCCAAACAATTTCTCCAGTCCGTGAAAAAATAGTAATCAAATCCCAGTGAATAAGAAAGAGAAAAGAAAGAAGGGATAGCAAGAATAGATAGTTATGCAAATCTACTATCTACTGTATATTCTAGGGGTAACAAGAGGGGAAAGGGAACTAGAGCAGAGATACACACATAGAGAGTCCACTCTGAGTCAGATTTCTTCCCCAAAATAATTCACAAATTCAGAAAGGCATAGAAGAAGGAAGCAGTGTATGACAAGATAAAAAAGGAAAAGAAAAAGAAAAAGAAAGAAGGGACAAGAGAGAGAAAAGGGAAAAGATAAGAAAAAGAGCTGTAATTAAAGAGCAGTGAAAGGAAAGGTTTTTTATTACTTTATTTTTAATTTAATTTAATTTATTTTTTTTGATAGCTAGGAGGGGGTGGGAGGGGAGAGTCTGTAGAGGAGGTAGGATTAAGGAGACAAGTTCCTCCCACAATAGCTAAGATGCCCACTACCCTAGCACTGAAATATATGCTAAGAGTTAATTCTGATCAACCTAAAGGGGTGGGAAGATATATGCCTTTAAATAATATTAATAGTAAAATAGAGCAGGGTAAAATAAAATAAAAACACTGTCCCAAATTACCTCATACCTTTTGATCAGAGGCAGCTGATTGTTAAGAATGAGAAAAAAAAAAACCTCAGGACTAGACAAGGATAGATGAAACAGACAGTTATGCAAATCTACTATCCACTGTATATTCTAGGGGTGGCTAAAGGAAGAAGGGAAGTTGAGCAGAGACACTCTCAGTGAGAGTCTACACTGAGTCAGAATTCTTCCCCAAAATAATTCCCAAATGTGTATCAGTGAATTAAAAAACCACACTGTTTTGTGGTGTGCGGGCTGGGCGCTGTGGCTTTGGAAGCTGTAGGATTAAGGAAGAAAGGATGACAAGAATGAGAAAAAGAAAAAAAAAGAAAGAGAGAGAGAAAAAAATAAAAAGATAAGAAAAAGAACAGTCATAAAAGAGCAGTGAAAGGAAAGGTTTTTTTTTTTAATTTATTTATTTTTAATTATTTAATTAGCTATGCGGGGTGAGGTGGGGGCTTGGCTACTTAGAAAGAAAAAAGGCCAGAGGTTTCAGAAGGGTATAGATTTAGAATGAATGATACTCCCTGGTGGGACAGGAATTTGGTAAAGAAAGAACTGGTTATGGGGGAGGGGGGCAAAGGGGAGGAGGTATGCTTAAAAATTAAAAGGAAAAAAAAAATTTTCCCCTTTTTTTCTACTCTAATTCTTAACCCAAATTAAGTTATAGTCACCTCCTTGGTGTCACCGCTAGGACCCCTTATTGGCTGGCCTACTAAAGGCAGAAAATCCTACTGTTTCCAGGAGATGTGGTCAGAGCTCAAGCCACTAGCAGCTTCTCAGTCCGCCATCTTCCGGGAACCCCCCCCAACTAGATTTTTTTGTGAGTTCTTGCATATGAATTTATTTCTTTGAAAGGAATTTTTATTAGGTTATTGGTGTGTTAACAAAATTTTAATATTTTGCCCCTCATATTGGGCATTCAATCTAAAACATTTCGTCCTGTATGTATACACTTATTTCAGAGTGCATATAGTGGTCAACATTTAGATGTTTTATTTTGTGCCACTCAAATCAATCAACACAGGTAATATCCTTCTTTTTTTCACAGCAATGTCCTTTACAAAGCAAATCAACCTTCTTTAACATCTCACTTTCCTGTAACAAAATCCAGTGCAGATATTAATCTGACCTCTGCCTGAACACAGTTTTATCTCCAGTTGTACTAATTAGTCGCATTCACGCTCCCTGTATGTTCAGAAAACTTTTATATCTTAAAACTCCTGGAACCACTTTTCTTTAAAATAACAGTGTTTATAAAATCAACCATTGATTTATTCCCCTTCAGGACGATGCACTTGGACCCATGAAGGGTAGGCATTGACTAATGCCTCCAGATGTCTGTGCTTTTCACTCACATATTGCCTTTACTTTGGCCAGAAAATGATTTTTTTTTCAGTCTTATTGACTCTAGCCTGCTTAGTGGCTTCTTTTAAATCTTGAACTTTAAAAGTTTTATTTATTCTGCTCTTATAGAGCTTTTTCAATATAGTTTATTGAAAATAATATTAAGAACTACTTTTATACACATTATATTTCCATAATTTGCAAAATTTAACTAACTCTAGACCATTCTTCATGAGTTAGACTGCAAGTCTTTTCTCTCTTATTTATTGAGAAAATATTAATTTATAGAACTGCTGCTGGTCCCCAAAACTGTTTCAACTCATTCCTACCTCTCTGCCTTTTAGTTCTCTGTTATGCTGAAATGGATCACAGTTTACCACTACTACTTCTATATTTTCTCTTGCTTTGTTTCTTAAGTCTCATCTATGAATCAGATTACTCTTTCTGGTTAACTTCACTCAGCATGATTCCCTCCAGTTCCACCCCCCTCGTAGTAGTAGAGAATGTGTCATCATTTTTTTATAGCTGGCCAAAACATCATTGTGTATATATCACAACTTCCTTAACAACTCTTAAGTCCTTGGACTTTTTTTTTCCCCAAATCTTGATAATTATAGATAATATTATGATGAACATGGTTGCACAACTGTCTCTTCAAATAAACCTTTTTTGTGTGCCTATTCTTTGGATAAATACTTAGGTAAGAAATTGCAAAGTCATATTGTAAACTACTTAATTTTGAGCAATTACCACACTATTTTCCACAGGACAGGTCCTCTTTTTTAATTATTGTATTTTTTATTTTTATATACTTTTAAAATTTTTGTTCATGAAAAGATAACACTGACAAAAACCACTGGATAAGAGTGCAACTCCACACAATTCCGGCCATCAGAACTATGTATCCCATCCCATCCCCTGATAGCTTTCCTATTCTTTGTCCCTCTGGGAGTATGGACCCAGGGTCATTATGGGATGCAGACGGTTGAAGGTCTGGCTTCTGTAATTGCTTCTCAGTTGAACATGGATATTGGCAAGTCCTTCTATACTCCCAGCCTGTCTCGCTCTTTCCCTAGTGGGCTAGAGCTCTGTGGCACCAGGGCTCCAGGACATGTTGGTGGTCTGCCCAGGGAAGTTCGTTTGGCATCATGGTATCATCTGGTGACTGAGAAGAGTTAACATTTCAAGCCAAACAAATTGTTTACTAATCATATTTTTAACTCTTTATTGAGAAATTAATGATTTAAAGGTGATAGTAAAATATAGTAGTTTGTACATGTATAACGTTTACCAGTTTTCCACATAACAGTTCAAGCCTCTGTCTTAATTGCTAGTAAGTCTCATCCTTACTGATTTGGACTTCATCTTGGGTCCATCATCACATTCCCCCCTGCATCAAAATATGCTGAGGCCCTATCCTAATATACTAAATAACTGTTTCTCCACACCCATTTTTTTTTAAAATCAGATTCTGTTTCTGAAAGAAACTATACACTTTCTTTCCTTGTTTGTTCTTTGTAGTCCTCTTATAATTTCCCTTATCTTGATAAATATTGGTTTTTTTCCCCTTACAATCAATGAAAAGACATCTTTTTAAGTTATTCTCTAATGCCAGAACTACCAACTAGAAAGATCTTTTAATTTTCCTCAATTCTCTTCCTAGAAATTTTACTTTATTTCTCATTCTGTGTGTATAATTTTCAGAAATATTTACTCTCCTCTGATAACTGTATAAAAAATCTGGCATTTCCAGTGGGAGGATTAACCATCCATATAATAATGATGATATGACTTGCTCTAGTCAGTGCCATGTAACCAAACATAATAGATTCTATGCCTGAAATTAGCATTCAAGGAAAATCACTTTTTTTTTGTATTTTTTTTCTGTTGCCCTAAAAACTAGCCTGACCTTAAAAGAGATTTTTTTTCTTTGCCTTGAGTACCGTGTTAAAGAATGTTGAAGAGAGTCACAGCTGATCTGCAGGTGCAGACTCATAACATAAATGAGATCTTCAAAAGTACAATTTTTAAACTCTGAAATTTTAGAGTCACTTGTTATTACAGAAAACCAGACGAAAGCAATCAGTGGTTTTATACTACTTAAACAAGCAATTTAAACTGTCATACTTTTGAAATTGAAAAAAAATAACATTAGACATACTTCTAAAATTATTTCTGAGTGTAACTTGGACATTTTATAATTATATCCTTTAACATTTATAGTTTCTTATAAGCATTGATTTTATTATTAAAATTTTCAACTCCATTTACAATACTACTTTTTATTTGCATTCTTATTCACCTAGTATATGGAAAATGCAGGCTGGTATGCTTCAATTTGTATTATATCCAGAGTACAGTTATATACTATTTAATGAGGGGAATACATTTGTGGAATGTATCATCAGGCAGCTTGGTCATTGTACAAGTATCATAGAGTTTAATTACACAGCACAGCCTACTACATGCCTAAGATAAATAATATGGCCCACTGGGACTACCATCAATCATGTGGTCTACTCTTGACTGAAAACATCATTAACAGGGCCAGATAGTGGTGCACCTGGTTAAGCACTCACATTACATTGTACAAGGACCCAGGTTCAGCCTCTGATCCCCACCTACAGGGGAAAAACTTCAAGAGTGGGAAGCAGGGCTGCAGGTGTGTCTCTGTCTCTCTCCCTCCTATCTCCCCCACTCCTCTCAATTTCCCTTAGTCTCTATCCAATAATAAATAAAAAGAAATTTTAAAGAAAAACATCATTAAGACACGCATGAGTATATGAATAGGCTTAAAAGAATATCATTTCCCTCAAGGTCCTTGTGATTTGATATAAATAAAATTTAAACTAATATACTATATACTATAGTTCTTTAATGATTATGGAAAAGCTGCATTAGAAATCTTACTAATAAGTACATTTTATATATAGGCATAGGTTGCTTTATAATCAGAAATTGCCCCGGCCAGTGGGGCGTTAACAGGGGCTAGGAACCCAAGAATCTGGAATGAAAGGAACAGGAGACACAAGAAATGACAGCAAGACAGGATTCTGATCAAGCTGCAAAATTTTATTGTGTTCACAGGCATTATAAGGCTTTGGGGAAGGGGGATTGCAAGAGGAGAAGGAGGAGGGGGAGCAATTATCAGGGTGGAATGTTCCTTGCAACATACAATGGCCGAAACCATGTTTGTTACCACAACTATGTGGTGTGTCACTTGATTTCTGATAAATGGCCTACCTGAGGGGAAATAGAAACTTGTCTCAAGGGCTTCCATTGTTTCAAAGCTTATCTTCTATCAAGCAGAGAAATGGCTCTTGACAAGAAATAATTAATACTACTCTTGAAATACTTGACTTTGTGACCAGTTAAGCAATGAAAGCTGTTATTTTGTAAAACAGAAATAGGTTATCTCAAGTATGGTACTAGAAATGAAGAAATACCCATCTCAGTAGAATTATACTTAATTAACTGTTGTCGTGGTGGTCTGGTGTCGGGCTGCACCGCGGAGAAGAGAGCAGACGTCCAGAGCAAAGGGGTACACAAATCTTTATTATAGAATGGGGGGGTTTGGTTCAGACCACGTGGAGCCAGCCGGCAATGGCTGTCCCCACTACCTGACCACAGGGGGAGAGCAGGGAGCGAGACCTCAGAGAGCGAGAGCTGAGAGCCAGCCCGGGGGGGGGGGGGTGAGGGGGCTTTTTATTGGGCGACAACCAGGGGTGACATGTAGGGCCAGGATTGGTTGAAGGGGGGCAATGCTAGGGTTTCGCGGGGCGTAGTAAAACCTGGGGGCGGAGACTGCATCAGAATAACTCCTCAGCAACAGTTAACCATGTACAAAAACTCTGATTTGAATCCAGGCATCAGGAGCATGGATGATATAGGAGGCTCCAATGATGATAGAATAGACACTATGTTCTCTACTCTCTCTCTCTCTGATATGAAAGCTAATAATAATAAAAAGCCATCCTTGGAGTAGTGTAATTGCTCATGAAAAAGGCCCTGACACCACAAAAACAAACAAACAAACAAATAAATAAATATGGGCTGGACATACCTGGTTAAACATTTATATTACCATATGGAATAATCAGGGTTCAAGTCCCACCCCCCCTGCAGGGGGGACACTTCATGATCAATGAACCAAGTCTGCTGGTGTCTCTTTTTCTCTCTCCCCTCTTCCTCGCTCCTTCCTCTCAACTTTTCTATGTTATAACAAATAAAATAGAAAAATAAAAAGGGAGGGAGGGAGGACATCAGAAGTGGTGGAATCATCCTGTAGTCACTGAGCCCCAGCAATAAACTGGTGGCAAAAACAAAACAAAACTGTGATATGGTGTCAATGACCTTACCTTGTCTTCAAAATCAACTAGGAAATATAAAGGTGTTAAAATATGAGCCTGAGGAAGTGTTTGGAGTTTTAGATTATTTGTAAGGAAGATTTACTGTTTTGAACATAAAGAGAACATCTTAAAAAAAATTTTTACTTATAAAATGGAAACACTGACAAAAACCATAGGATAAGAGGGATACAACTCCACAAAATTCCCACCACCAGAACTCTGTATCCCCTCCCCTCCCCTGATAGCTTCCTATTCTTAACCCTCTGGGAGTATGGACCCCGGGTCACTATGGGGTGCAGAATTTTGAAAGTATCGCTTCTATAATTGCTTCCCCACTGAACATGGGCATTGGCAGGTCGATCCATACTCCTGGCCTGTCTCTCCCTTTTTCTAGTTGGACAAGGCTCTGGGAAAGTGGGGCTCCTGTACATATTGGTGGGGTCGTCTTCCCAGGGAAGTCCGGTTGGCACCATAGTGTCATCTGGAACCTGGTGACTGAAAAAAGAGTTAACATTTAAAGCCAAACAAAGTGTTGACTAACCATGAACCTAAAGGTTTGAACAGTGCAGATGAAGATTTGGGGTCTCTGTTTTGGAAAAAGCTAGTAGGTCTATTTTAGGTATATTCCAAAAAGCCCATGACTTTGTTAGTTTTTGCCTAAGCCTGACATCTCATATACAGGTGGACCTAAGGTATTGTATGGGGAGATGATGTCATGGCTGGAAAAAGGGCTGGAAAGGTGGATCAGGGAAGAGAGTAGCTCCGAAATATGGGAAAAGTGCATAAGTGTCGTTGACTGTAAGCCCCATAGATTTGATCTGGGGCCCATATTCTGTATAGGAGCCTGTGTAACTTCTGCATCCTTGTAGGTCTGTGGTTATGAGTAAGAATGTTCTAAGTTGCACAAATTTCAGGGCCCGTCTTTCTCAGGTGGTAGATAATGTATTTTATGCTGAGCCTTAAGGAAATGAGATTTTAAAAAAAGGTAAAGGCATAGATATGTTCACAGGTAGGTTATTTTAATAATTTGATATATATTTTACCTCATAAATCTGATATTCTGGTTAAAGTTATGTGGTTTCCTTTATGTAGCAAACATTGATGGACTTTTTTTATTGTAAAAATGTCTTCCATAGGGGAGTTGGGCGGTTGCGCAGTGGGTTACGCACATGTGGTATCAAGTGCAAGGATCTACGTAAGGATCCCGGTTCGAGCCCCTGGCTCCCCACCTGCAGGGGAATCACTTAATAAGTGGTGAAGCAGGTCTGCGGGTGTCTTTCTCTCCCCCTTTCTGTCTTCCCCTCCTCTCTCCATTTCTCTCTGTCCTATCCAACGACGGCATCAATAAGAACAACAATAATAACTAAAACAACAAGGGCAACAAAAGGGAATAAATACATAAATAAATATTTTTTTAAAAATGCCTTCCATATGTTTATGTGACTTCTTATATACTTTGATTTAATTATTCTAATTATGATTATTATTTTGAGGTGATGATGTTGAATAAGACTGTTGATGTTCAGGGGGAATAATATCATACAATTGAAGAACAAAAGCAAATGAAAAGTGTCTTCCTGCCTGATGATACAGAAACATGCTTTGTTTTTGTCACACCAGTTTTTCTGCATAAAAGGCATTTGTGTTTTATTGCACAATCTGGGGCTGGAGTCTTTTCAATTAGATCAAGCCTCCATTTTCTAGGGGCTATCTTTCTTTTATATGGATGGGTGTGGGAAAGGCAGGAAGATCATGAGTTACATCACCCCACCTTGCACAACTCTTCTCCTTCCCAGAGCTCTTCTCATCACTAAGGCCATGGCCCCATCCATCCTTTAGACAAAGCCTCAGTTATTTATTGTAACAAAGTGGTGAGAAATTTGATGGTGGTGAGTTATTTCAGGCCTTAATCCTAGCATATCATTGACTAGAATGAATTTCAAATTCTAGTATAGTGACTTGAGCATTGGATTAGGAAGCATGAAGTCCTGAGTTGGATCCTTGACACTGTATCAGCCAGAATAGTGCTCTGATTCTCTCTCCTCCCCCACTTTTCCAGCTTCATGGGAATTCAATACATGAAATCTTTGAAATATATGTATATGTGTATATATATATATATATATATTTCTGGCTACCAGCCACCCTGTCTCCCACAACCATACTAGACAAAGCCCAGACCTCTTGGAATTTGGTGTTAACTCCTTAAAATGTATGTTGGAACATCTCACCACCAAAAAACTGTCATTTTTTTTTCCACTGAGCCCTCATACCTTAGTAAAGTTGGACCTACATCCATAGACTGCTTATGTTTCACACTGTTCACTTATTTGTTTCTTATATCACACACATGAACAAGATCATCTGGGATTTCTTTGACTTATCTCACTTAGCATGATAGCTTCCAGTTCTCTCCATGCTGTAGGAAAAGACAAGATTTCATCTTTTATTACAGTTGAGTGAAATCCTTTAGTGTACCTGTTTTCACCATGCTGGTAACCTTTTTTACTAAGCTCTCAGTGACTACCTTTCATTGTTACATGTCATTACATATCTATTATGCATTTTCTAAACTGACTGGCTATTTCTTTTATAAATTACTGAACACTTTGGACTGGTTAATTAATTAATTACATGCTTACTTAAACTCAAATTATCCCTCCTTCTTTACTCTGTTGTATCTTTACCTGACCATATTCTTATCCCTTGGTTTAAAGAAATGTCCTCTAAGACTACTCAGAAAAATGCTCATATAGCTGGAAGGCCTGGACATAGCATTTAAATCTAGCATATAAGCACTACATAGTTATTTTTATAAAATGCTCTTTTTAGGTGTAATGATTCATTACTTTTGGACTCTTTTGTAAATCTGTGAGAAATGATTCACTCACAGCTGGTTCAAACTAGTAGTAATGGAGGCAAGAACAATTGAAAGTGGATGAAAAACACCTAGTAGTGTAATTTTAAAGTAATTGTGTCTTTAGACTTCCTTTGAAATTAAAATCAAGGGTGACTGGTAATGCCCATATAACACTGTGTGAGTAGTTCTGCAGATCTGGATCTATGGTGCACTTTGTTACTAAAGTGACCCTCTGACAGTGATTTTAAATTTTCAACCATTTCTAGTCATTATTTAAAATAAGGAAATAATTTTTGTTTTATCAAAAGTGAAATGCCAGGGTTTTTTTTTTTTCTTTAAATTGTATGCACTGTTGCACAATGAACAGCATGAATGTATGAAGCAGGGAAATAGTCTCTGATATGTAATTGATTCAGCTATGGAGAGAGATATTTTAAATCAGTTGATGACAGAAAATCATGAGGGAATTGGTGATTTATGACAGTAGCACTAAATACTGTTTTGTAAATACTCAATAATAAAGGTTTATCAAAA
Organism: Erinaceus europaeus; assembly: GCF_950295315.1. Taxonomy (NCBI): domain Eukaryota; kingdom Metazoa; phylum Chordata; class Mammalia; order Eulipotyphla; family Erinaceidae; genus Erinaceus; species Erinaceus europaeus. Next base: position 62,640,248 of record NC_080175.1, read on the forward strand.
CCTGAACAATTTCTAGTCTCATTCTACATGATGTGATCCCATTAAATCTCAAAAGTTAGAAATCTGGAGATAAAATAAATAGCTTTTCTTGATTCATATCCAACCATTACTTTAGATAGCATTAGTTATTTTGACAACTAGAATGAAACTTAAGAAACTAAGTAAATCACCATTTCAATAAAGATATGGGCCTACATTTCTGTGCAGTTTATCTTCAACATAAATAATTGTGAGAGTACTTTAAAAAATAGAATGTTTGGGAGTCAGGCGGTAGCACAGCGAGTTAAACACACGTGGCGCAAAGTGCAAGGACTGGCATAAGGATCCCAGTTTCAGCCCCCCTCCCCCGCTCCCCACGTGTAGAGGAGTCGCTTCACAAGTAGTGCAGCAGGTCTGCAGGTGCCTATCTTTCTCTCCCCTTCTCTGTATTCCCCTCCTCTCTCCATTTCTCTCTGTCCTACCCAACAACGACTCAATAACTACAACAATAAAACAACAAAGGCGGCAAAAGGAAATAAGTAAATATAAAAAAATAGAATATTTTACCTTTTTTTTCATTCTGCATTACTCTTTTGCCCAGGATTTACTAAATAGCCATTTGTTAAAAGCTACAGAATGACATTTATTCATTGTATACTATGTTCTTTTTATAGCTGATGGAGATGAAAAGAAAAAAAAACTTTCATAACTCATTTCCTGAAGATAGCCTTTTGTCTTTCACATAGAGATTGGCCTTTGCATTTTTTTTTCTCTAACATCTGGCTAATAAGTACAGAAGTGGACCCTGTAATTTGTAAAAATATTATCAACAATGAAAACTAAGAAATCAACAGAGGGCCACAATATATACTGATCAATAAAATTGATCAGTAAAGTTAGTTATTGTGAAGGTTACATCTACTTTGTAGATATAAATGCTATTCAATTCAATAATATCTAAATTGTTTCTGAATAGCAGGCACATGTTTTGTTCTGCATGATGTGCTTCAAAAGAAGACAACTTGAAATTCAATGTCAATTTTCTATTCATAACGAGGGCGTCCATGGTAAATTTCTCTTGCCTTCTTTGTATTGGTTTGGATCATATTGATGAGGTAGCCAGGGGCAAGGATATGGCCAATGGACTGGATTATATGAAAAAAAAATCACAAAACAGGGTGAGGAAAGAGGCAAGGATGGGTGATTTATTGAAAATACATTAACCAGAGAGATACAGTAGACAGGAAGCATAGAGAAGCCAATTGTAAGGAGGCAACAAAAACCTGTCATTTACCAAGACTTTTTATAGCTGGTTCACAATGGTATTTTTCATCTGTTTGTTTACTTCTCATTTATTTTTCAAGTCATCTCTACCATGATCAGTGTTCCATTCTTTTAAGATGGTGACATCTCTCCTCATCGTTCTAGTTGGATATACATTGTAAAAACAGGACACAAGGATAAAATATACATGGCAAAAACAGGACATAATAGAAAGTGTGCACTATCATATAAATAAGACATGAGGATTTAAAATTTTAATGTGTTGGGAAGTGTGTTGTCAGTCTTCATAGGGTGGGTCAAATTGCCTTATTTGATATTATTAATTTAAATTAGGTCTTGACAATTTCTGTGCCATCTAATGAGAGCATTAAGTACCCAAAACATATACATTCGTTGATAGTAGACTACAACTGAGAGGCAGACTGAATTCAATTTAAGTCAGATATGAGTTAAATAAACATCTAATTGTATGTGAAACTATCTGCTTATAATAGTTTATACTTTAAATATAGTATGTTTTTCTCCATTATATTTATACATCTGGTTATTCTATAGAGAGTGAAATTTCTGTATAAAATATACTTCCCTTTGTTGAGTCAGGAAATAGGGAGAGCTTGAGAGCACAGATACTTTGCTGCGTCTTGTTTGCATCCATGTGAAGTAGGGACTTGAAGCCAGGCAGTGGTGCACCTGGTAAAGCACACACACTGCAATGCTTAAGGACCCATGTTCAAGCCCCTAGTCCAAACTTGCAGGGGGAAAGCTTCTCTGGTGGTGAAGTAGTGCTGCAGGTGTTTCCCTGTCTTTATCACTCACTCTGCTCTTAATTTCTCTTTGTCTTTATCCAATAATACATTGAATTAAATTAAAGAAACTTGAGCACAAAGAATATCTTTGCACACTGTGGGAGCAGTTTTGGTAAGGCAACCACACCTGGCTTGCAATGTCATCAGGCAAATAGGAAGCTGGCCTTTATGGAATCTTCCCAGGGCCTCAGGACCTTTTTCCTCATTCGAACTTCACTTCTATAGGATTTTTTTTTAACCTCATAACTTAATAAAAGAAGATTGGAATCTGCATACTGATCATGAGCATTATCCTGCAATTCTTTCAAAGACTCCTGAAAGGAACCCTAGCTGGAGGGAGCTGAGGATGGGGCAACCCCTCCCCTCTCCCAATACCTCCTCTAACTCCTCTTCTTGTCTCTACCCTTTCTTTGCTTTCCCTTTGTCCTATATAAGACTTATTTCAGGCATCATCTTTTAACAACCTTGTCTTAAGTTCAGCTACCTTATTGCATGGTGTCTTCCCATGAGATGTTATGACACTGCTTTCAACTCTAAAATATGTTCCCGTCTAGTTATTTGAAAGGTCTCACCAGATTATACAAAGAATGCTCATGTATAGGTTTTGTTTTAAAAACAAATTATGTGGTTCAGCAAGAGGAAAAGCATGCAGACAAACATCAGTCTTCAGATGATAACCCCAAGAGCCAGATTCCCAAGAGCCTTGTTTTCCCACAGTGTCTACAAGTTTGAACTCTCAGGATCTGAGAAGAATATCAAAGAAGCTCTCAGTGGGGATCTTTTAACAATTCAAAGCAGACCTGCAAAATAGTTAACCCAGATGCAAACTATCAGTACAGAAAATGCTCTGGGGACTGCCATAGGCAATCTTTGGTTCATCAGAAATTCCAAAGTCTTTGTCTTTGTCAAAAATCAAATACCAGACATCTAAGTAATCCCAGGTATATTTTAGGACTTTTCCAGCTGAGCTATAAACTAACTCCATATCTGCCACCTAGCAGAGAAGCTTTCATGTGGACATCTATCAGTGTACCATTTGTGTGAAACAATCTCACAAAAGTGTGCTCTAATGCTTTAAGAACAAAGGTAATGAAAACGACTGAAAACAAAACAATGATTTCATCCTCCTCCCAAAAAGTTACCACAGGTTATTTGTAAGAGAAACAAAGTATCTTAAACTGTATTAAGCGAATTCACTACCCAATGGGGAAGGAAGAAAATGGATTTCTCAAATCATCCCCTCTTATATGTGTAGTCTCTTTCTCTCACTTCCTTGTATGTGCAAAATTCCAGGTTTTGAGAGTCTTAAATTAACAGCTGATCTTGCAAAGATAGTATGCAGGAATGATCAAATTAGTTCCTTTTTTTTCAATATATACACATGTAAGCTAGAGTTACTTTCATAACAATAGTGGACAATAATAGATGTAAACCAAAGTTCTTTCCTTAACAATAATGGATGCAAACTACAATTTCTTAAAGATACTTTTAAAACCCTTCTTATTCAGTTATAGTAGTACCTTTTATTTATTTTATTTTTGTTTTATTTTTAAATTTATTTATAAGATAAAAAGTATTGACAAGGCCATAAGAGGTGTACAATTCCACTACCAGAGTTCTGTATCCCATTATTTATTTATTTATTTTTACTAGAACATTGCTTAGCTCTGGCTTAATGGTGGCACAGGACACTGAACCTAAGACTTTGGAGCCCCAGGCATGAGAGTTTCTTCTTATCACCAGTATGCTATCTACCTTCCATAAGTAATAGTAGTGTTGAAGGACAAGGTACCACCCAGAAAATAGGATTGGTTACAGGTGTGGCTTAGAAAGGTGGAGGTGGGGCTTGGGTTTTAAAAAGCTGCATGGATCTTTGAGCTTTCTCTCTCTGCCATGATCTTTATCTCTCTCTCTGGACATGGTCACCATGTGCTCTGTTCTCTCTCTCTCTCTGTCTCTCTCTCTCTCATTCTAACATGTGAATGTTCTCAATTTTCCTTAATAAAAGTTTAAGATACCTGGAAATCATGTTCTCTCCTCAATTCTTTCTTGAGAAAATGTGTGACGGACCTTTATTATTGGGAGAACAAATGCCTCCCCACTTCCCTCAAAAGAGTAGTACTCTATAGCTTCTTCTTGAGCATCCTGTAATTTTAAATATTGAAAAGTGGTGATAGCTTTAGGGATCCTATCTTCAGTTAAAAATAGTTTTAACTTATTTTGTACAAAATGGCATTATTTTTCACAAAAAGATACTTTAATTATTATTAATGCATTACTTTTTTCTCCTTAAAATGTAAAGCAGGTGTGGTCCAGGAAGTGGTGCAGTGGATACAGCATTGGACCCTCAAGCATAAGGTTATAAATTCAATCCCTGGCAGCACTTGTACCAGAGTGATGTCTGGTTCTTTCTCTGTGTGTGTCCTCCTGTCTTTCTCATTAATAAATAAAATCTAAAAAAAAAAGTAGAACAGGTATGTATAAACTTTGGGATTAGTGGATATATTTAGTATCATGATTGTAACAAAATGCCACAATCATGGTACTGAGTATATTCATTAACCACAAATGTTTTTAAGTTTTATTTAAAAAAAAAAGTCATGCAGCATGTACTCAGTATATATGTATTTAAAGCTCTTTGAAAAAAATTATACTATACACCAGGGTGCCAATGATCGTTCCAACACCTTTTATCCCTTTGCCCACCCCCACCCAGAGTACTTTGCTTTGATACAGTATATCACACTCAGTCCGAATTTCACCTTTCATTTTTATTTTATGTCCTTGTTTCTTAAGTTCTACCTACAACTGTGATCATCTGGTATTTATCCTTCTCCTTTTGTCTTACCTCACTTTACATGTTTCCTCCAAGGTTCCATCTAAGAGGAGGCAAAAGAAATAACATTTCTTTAAATATTTGTAATTTGAATTATCAGTTTATGTTGTACTAAGTTTGTATCCAAGGTGATATCAGAACTCTCTGGCTTAAGAAGTATTTTCATTTGTAAAGAGTTGAGATTATGGAATACACAGAAGAAAATATTAACAGAACACTCTGATGTAAAGTTTAGAAATGTTTTCAGAGCCAGAAATTCAATAGCAGGAAAACTATAACAAACATAAAACAATGCAATTATACCAAATTGGAAACTTTCAGCATAGCCAAAGGAATCATTATCAAAATCCTACTGAATGGAAGACAATATATGAACTCAGGAGATGAGAAATTATAGCCATGTGTCAACAACTACTGTAAACCTTCAATAAGAGACTACAAGAAAAGAAAAATACCTCACAAAATTCTTCAACCAAATAAATAAATAGATAAATACATGAATAAAGTGACTATCTGAACACTTTACTAAAGATGATATATAGAGGCCTGGGGAGACAGCATAATGCTTATGCACAAAAACTTTCATGCTTGAGGCTCTCAGGTCCCAGGTTGAATTCCCAGGACCACAAAAAGTTAGAGTTGAACAATGCTCTGGTCTTTCTCTCTGTGTCTTTGTCTCTGTATCTCTATCTCTTTTTCTCCTTAAAATAAAAAATTAAACTTTTTTTTTTTTTTTACCTCCAGGGTTATCACTGGTGTTGGGTGCCAGCACTATGAATTCACTGCTCCTGGAGGCTATTTTTCCCATTTTGTTGTGCTTGCTGTTGCCCTTGTGGTTGTTATAGCTGTTGTTGTTGGATAAGACAAAGAGCTTTTTTTTTTTTAAAGAACATATAAAGATGGCAAATTAGAACATGAAAAATTGTTATCACTCATCTCAGAAATGCTAATTAACAATGAAATGCTACTTAACTGAACTTGTGAGAATGATCAACATCACCAAGGAGAGAAACAAGTATCATAAACAATGGAAAGGAAAAGAATTATTTTACATCATCAAAACACAGGTAATAGTGCAAAGTAGTCCAACCCCAGTGTGCAGAGTCATCAAAGTACTAAACATGTATATGTCCCAGAGTTTCACTCTGTTCTTCCTCCCTCACTCTATCCCTCCCTCTCACTTTCATTAATTTATAAATACATAATTTAAAAAGAGACTCATAAGTAGCATAGTGGTTAAGATGATGGTGTCTCAAGCTGGGTGGTAGCATACCTGGTTGAGTACACATGTTACAATGCACAAGGAACTAGGTAGGTTCAAGCCCCCCAGTCCACACTGTAGGGAGAAAGCTTTACAAGTGCTGCAGCAATGTTGCAGGTGTCTCTCTGTCTCTCTCCTTCTCTATCACCTCTTTCCCCCTCAATTTCTGGCTTTCTTTATCCAATAAATAAATCAATTAAAAATAACAAAAAAAATCTTGGTCTCTCAAACATGAGGTCCTAAATTCAATCCCTGGTATCACATAGGCCAGATTTGTGCTTTTATTCTCTCTCACTCTCTCTGTTTTAATAAATATTTTAATAAATGAAAATAATTTAAATATAGTTACTTTGTGATATGGAAGTTCCTCTCCTAAATATCTGCCTGTCAAACTCTAAAATGTATACAAAGATATTTTAGCCAAGTCTTGGAACCAACCCACATGCCCAATGGCAGAGTAATGGGTAAAGAATATCTGTGGCATAATAGAATATTACTGTAAGAAAGAATGAGACCTTGTTTTTTCACTATAATATCTGTGGAAGTGGAAGGGATTCTGCTAAATGAAATAAGAATAAAAATAAATGCAAGATGATCTCACTCATATGGGATTCCAAACACAACTTGATATTTATCAGCAGATCTGAAGATACAAATGGGTAAGAGAAGAGAGGCATAAGAGGAAGTTAAAGGGAAAATTACCTGTGGTAGAAGAAGACGACGCTTTGATACCAGGCAGAATATTCTGCTATATATTTAGAGTCCTGTGAAATTGAACCCCTTGGGAGTCGGGTGGTAACACAGCGGGATAAGCACAGCAGAGCGCAAGGACCTGCAAAAGGATCCTGGTTCGAGCCCCAGCTCCCTACCTGCAGGGGAGTTGTGTCACAAGTGGTGAAGCAGGTCTGTAGGTGTCTATTGTTTTTGTCTTCATATTTGGTGTCATATTTAAGAAAGTACTGCCAAGGGAGCCGGGCGGTAGTGCAGAGTGTTAAGTACATGTGGCGCAAAGCTCAAGGACAGGCATAAGGATCCAGGTTCAAGGCCCCAGCTCCCTACGTGCAGGGGAGTCGATTCACAGGCGGTGAAGCTGGTCTACAGGTGTCTGTCTTTCTCTCCTCCTCTCTGTCTTCCCCTTCTCTCTCCATTTCTCTCTGTCCTATCCAACAACAATGGCATCAATAACAACAATAAAAAAACAAAAGGGCAACAAAAGGGAATAAATAAATATATAAAAGAGAAAGTACTGCTAAATCTGTCATAAAGTTTTTGCTGTATATATTCTTCTAAGATTCTTAGTTTATGTCATTGATTTCATTTTATTTAATTCTTAATGTTAAATATGAGTATTTAATTTATTTTGAATATAGTCACTTTCCACAGCACCATTTTTTTTAAACAGGGTGGGAAAGGAGGTGGGGTATTTTATTTTCAAAGATTTTATTTATTTATTAATGAGGAAGATAGGAGGAAAGAGAAAGAACCAGACATCACTCTGGCACATGTGCTGCTGGGGATCGAACTCAGGACCTCATGCTTGAGAATCCAAAGATTTATCACTGCGCTACCTCCCAGACCACCCCAGCACCATTTTTTAAAGACTGTCTTTTTCTACATCTATTAGTCCTGTATCCTTGTTAAAAATCATTTTTCAGGGGACCGGGTGGTCGCACACCTGGTTGGGTGCATATGTTACAATGAACAAGAACTTGGGTTCAAGCCCCTGGTCTCCACCTACAGGGGGAAAGCTTCAAAAAATGGTAAACCAGGGTTGTAGATGTCTCTCTGTCTCTCTCCCTCTCTATTTACCCCTTCCTCTCAATTGCTGACAGTCTCTAACCATTAAATAAAGATAATATATTAAGATCATTTTCGGTGTATTTGAATACATTTCATTTTTCAGTGTATTTTAATTCATTTCATTGGTCTATATGTCTGGCTTCTGAATGACAGAATGCAGTGGTCTTTTTTCTTTTAACCTTATGTTGCTTTGACATGAGTTTTTAAAATGAGGAACTATATTGTCTTTTTTTTTTTTTTTTGTCCTTTGATATTTCTTAAACATTTTATGATGAAGTCAGACTAATAGTGCTGGGAAGGGTATGTGCCATGTTTTGTCATGTGTAAGTTCCAGATTCAAACCCTGCACCACTTGTGGGAGCTTTACGACAAGAAGAAAGCTCCAGTGCTATACTGTCGATCTTTCTCTTACTCCCTCTCCTTCTCCATTTCCATCTCAGTCTCTTTTCCTCTCTTCCTTTGTGAATGAATAATTTGTTTTGGAGTGGTGAAATCATGCATGTGTGAAATCAAATCTTCACAAAGCAAAACAAAATGGATACATATATATATATATGTATGTATGTTATAATTTTAATATTGATTGCAATGAATCTGTACACTAGAGTACTGATAGCTAACAATATTAAATATTCCATTCCAAGCATGTAGAATGTAGTTACTTTTATTTATGTCTTAATTATTTTCCTGGATACATTACACTTATCATTATACACATTAAATTGCTTTGTTAATTTATAATTTTATTATATATTTTAATTTGGAATTTTGTGCTTTTCATGCCAGGATTTTGGTTATTAACATATAGATAGGCAACTGATTTTTGTGTGATAACTTTGTAATTTTCTAATGCACTAAATTAATGTCATGGTTCTAAAATGTTTGGTATCCTTTAATGATTTCCACATACAAATTTATATCATCTGTGAACAGAGATAATTTAACTTCTTCCTTTCCAGTTCAGTTACCTTCTACTTCTTTCCCCTGCTGAAAAACTCAGGTAAAACTTTTAAGCATAATGTGAATAAAAATGACAAAAGTAGGTGTCACTACCTTCTTCATGATCTTAAAGGAAATTCTACTTCTGCTTGTATTTTCTATTTCTTGTAGTCATTTTGTCCCTCATTTCTGCACCCCTGTCTTTTTCTTTTTCCCATTTAGTTGATTGTGGCATTTCTAAATGTTTTCATTCTCTTTTGACTATATTATCTATTTTCTTTGTGGTTATTCATGATTTTGAACATGGCATTTTAAAATTACAACACTCAAATTCAGATTTCTACCACTTAATTATAACAGCTTACAAAATTGTGTTCTTTAATAGCTCCATTGTTATCTATGTTGGCAGTTACTATCAAAATTTATGTATTTTTTTTGTTAAAAGGAAGAAATTTTTATGATTTATTATGTTCAGTTACAATTCTGGTTAGCAGGCTATATAGTTGGTTCATAGACAGTCTCTCTATCTACTCCAAAAATGTGCCTTCTGTTGCTACTTATAATTCATTTGCATGAAAAGTAATTATTGATGCTAAAGTCTCTCATTTTATTATTTGTTTTTTCTTTGTTGTATTTCCCATTACTGCTTCTGATTGTGTTTTAAATTGAGCATGGGGGAGGGGGGGATTGATGGTTCCCAGTACAGTTGTTGACACATGGGTATTTCTCATGTCTCCATGATGGGTGTCTGCAGGACACTCTCATCCTCAATTTAGGTCTTGTTCCATTATCATATATCAGGATCTCAAAGTCTCCATGTGCCCCAGTCCCTCCCCAAATTCCTTTGCTTTTGTGCCATACACTAAACCCAGTTCGTTTTACTTTGTTTTTTCCCTTTGTGTTCTTGTTTCTTCAGTTCTGCCTGCCAGTGAGTGAGATAATCCCATACTCACCCTTCTTTTTTTTTGGCTTATAAATATGACTAATGTTAATAGGTCAAGTAATATTATATATATACAAATAATATATTTATATACACACATATAATATATATATATATATATATATATATATATATATATTCCACAAGCTTAAACTGACTAATCTTATTTAATTCATTAGTCTTTTAAATTATGTAGAAAAATGTGGAGTTGCAAGTAACTGTTACAATACTAGTAGTTTTTATTCTGATGATGTTTAAATATATTTTTTCTTAATTCATCTGAAAATTAGAACTGTAGCTACAAACCATTACTTCCACATCCATTAGTGAGATATCCCACCCAGTAAGCAATCTCTTCAGCCCCTGTGCTGATTTCTCTTAACTTCAAAACTTTTCCATCATTTATGCCATACTCTTTGTCTTCTGGAAAATATTTGAAGGAAAGTGGCTGAAGGAAAAGTGCAAAACAGAGGAGACATGGAGGGGGTGGGGAAAGTTAATGTGGTGGAGTGTACGCTTTGCTATATACAAGGACTTGGGTATAAGTCCCTATATCACATAGGAGCACCATTCATGGTGCTACTGGAAAAATATTTAAATATAATCACACTTCTAAGAATCTGTCTAATCTTATAATTTAAGATGTGCATATAACAAACCAATTATGATTAATTGCATAAAATGCAATTTCATTTTCTATTGAAAATCACAAAAGTGTACATTGTTTTTTAAAAAATGCTTTGCTTTGAAATTTTAGTTACCATTATAGATGTTATTAATTTGGTTATTGCAAACAGTGCATTTCAGTAACAATTTCAACATGTCTGTAGTGTGCAGCCCACACAGTTCTTTTGCAGTGTAACTTGTTAGAAAATGAGGGAGCTTAATTTTAAAGCTGAATTGTTCGTGAAAAACATTTCATACTCTCCATGGCTGAAGCAGTTTCTCTTCATAAAATGTTCTATAGTTGTTTCAAGAAATTAAGTGTAGTTAGTCAGAAAGAACATTATGGTTTGACACTTAATTTGAAAGCCCTGTCTTGGGGTAGTGAATGATGACTTATAGAACTGCATACACCAATGAGAATCCAAATAGGAAATCCACTTATGCACCAAGGAGATGTCAGTCTTGATGTAAACCATGGTGGTATTGGATATTTCCTCTCTTTTCATGAGAAATCAATCAATCAATCTGTCTGTCTGTCTGTCTGCCTATCATCTATTTGTATGTATGTGTGTGTATTTCTGAATTGTCTAAATGTCATCTCTTTGTCTATATTTTCTTGTTTAGTGTATTAAAATAATAAAGCAGCAATATACTTGCTATACATTAAAAGGCATACTAATAATTTTAAAGTCATTGTACTGTGCAGCCAGGTCTCTTCTATTGATGTAATTACACACTGAGCTAGAATATTTTACAACTTAACCTTAAGGAGGCCAGGCAGTGTTACAGCCAGTGGTGTGTGGATGTTACAGTGTACAAAGACTGGCTTCAAGTCCCTGGTTCCCAACTACAGAAGGGAAGCTTCAAGACTGGTGAAACAGTGCTATAAGGTGTCTTTTTCTCTCCCCCATTCTCTTCCAATTTCTCTCTATATCCAAATTAAATAAATTTTAGGAAGTTGGGCGGTAGCACAGAAGGTTAAGTGCATGTGGGGCAAAGCACAAGGAATGGCGTAAGATATCTGGTTCGAGCCCCCAGTTCCCCACCTGCAGGAGAATCACTTCACAGGCAGTGAAGCAGGTCTGCAGGTGTCTTGTCTTTCTCTCCATCTCTCTATCTTCCCCTCCTCTCTCCATTTCTCTCTTTCCTAACAATGATGACATCATTAACAACAATAATAATAATTACACCAATAAAAAAACTACAAGGACAACAAAAGGGAAAATAAATAAAAATAAACAAATTTTAAAATATTTAAAACAACATTAAAATAATACTACATAGGCCCAAGAAAACAGCTCAGTGAAGAGCAAAGGACTTGCATGCTTAAGGTCCCAGAGACACCTGACTCAGTACCGGGTACAGCCATCAGCCAAAGTTCTAGTCTCTCACAAATTTATCAATTCAGAGTGAAAAAAAAGTCCTAACAGTGTTGATGAAATATTTTTCATCTCTATTTAACCTGCATTCATCTCTCTTTCAGTGCCACCAGCAATCACAATGACTCAGAAGTCCTTTAATGCCACAGCAGAAAGAGGAGAAGAGATGACATTCTCTTGCAGGGCCTCTGGCTCTCCTGAGCCCACCATCTCCTGGTATAGGTAGGTGACACTTCCAGTGCAATTAACCTTGGGACCATAATCCAGTTTACAGGAAAATAAAAATAAACCACATAACACACACACACACACACACAGTATTATCATCAAGAAAAAAAAGGTGTCTTTGAAACTCATATTATGAGCCTTTAATTTTCAGTTAAATTGGTTAACCAACATAGCAATTTAATGTAAGCTAATGACTACAAGCGTATCTGTTCGTCATTCTGCCAATAAAAGCATATTGCAAACCAAAAGGACCCAGGAGCCGTGTGACTTGCACAATCATTTCTTGTTACTGTTAGAGAATAATTAAAAATAGTAATGCACTGAGGGCACTATGTTGGTGTGAAAAAAAACTGTATTTCATCAATTTATAATACCTGTTACATAGAATTCTAAATCTTCTGATTGATAGTTAACATACACACACAAATGTACACATGTATCTTATTTGGAATGTTATTTGGTAACATCAAACAGACTTAAAAGTTTCATTCCTTTATACTGTGGCTTATACTGCTGGAAGGTATACTATGAAGCTCAAAAATAGACAATCCTGTAAATATGCATTAGTTATCCACTCAACTTACAACTCATACATAGCTGCAAATATTTATAGAATCACTTCAGTGTTTCATAAACACTTTTGTGGAACAATAGTCACAAGAAAATAATTAGTAAAAATGCACTCAAATTGCAAAATTATCAGACTTTTAAATTAAACCATATTTTGTAGATAGCAACTGAAATTCAATATTATATTTTATTACTTTTTGAATACTTAGTAATATCTTCAAATTTAAAATATGTATTTCCCATCATGGCTAAGAATATACAAGATATATTTCTAAGATTAAGTTTTGCTTAAAGTTCTCATAGACATTTGTTGGGTTGCGTGGCAGGAGAGAGAAGAGACCAGGAACTCATGGTGGAGTGGGAACACAAATCTTTATTCATGCAGACGTCCCAGAGTTGGGTATGAGCACAGCAGATTTAGGCCACATGGAGCTAGCAAAATGGCCACCTCCCACTATGCACGCCAGCCCTTCTCTAGGTTGGGACACAGAAGAGAAAGAGAGAGATAGAGAGAGAGATAGGGAGAGAGAGAGAGAGAGAGAGAGAGAAGAAGAAGAAGAAGAAGAAGAAGAAGAAGAAGAAGAAGAAGAAGAAGAAGAAGAAGAAGAAGAAGAAGAAGAAGAAGGAGAAGAAGAAGAAGAAGAGGAGGAAGAAGAAGAAAAAGAAGAATACGAGGAGGAGGAGGAGGAGGAGGAGGAAGAAGGAGAAAAGAGTGGGAAACAGAAGTGACTTTTTTTTTTTTTTTTTTTTTTTTTTTTTTTTTTTATTTATTTATTTTCCCTTTGTTTTTGCCCTTGTTGTTTTATTGTTGTAGTCATTATTGTTGTTGTTATTGATGCCTTCGTTGTTGGATAGGACAGAGAGAAATGGAGAGAGGAGGGGGAGACAGGGAGAGAGAAAGATAGACACCTGCAGACCTGCTTCACCGCTTGTGAAGCGACTTCCCTGCAGGTGGGGAGCCAGGGGCTTGAACCGAGACCCTTATGCCGGTCCTTGTGCTTTGCGCCACCTGCGCTTAACCACTGCGCTACCGCCTGACTCCCAGAAGTGACTTTTATAGAAGAATTTCAAAAGTGGCAAGGTGGGGCGGAATTGGCTAGGGAAGAGGGTGGAGAAAAGAAAAAGGCATTCTGGGAAGGTAGAAAGCTGGCAGGATGAGCACTACCCTGAGGGGATAACATGGTGGGGATCTTTCAGGCAAAAGAATGATTATGTATATTGACTATTGTGTCAGCAATGGAGCATGGGGAGGGCACTGGCTTTAAGGCCCAACATCATTAATTCCTTTGTGACACACATATATACTGAAACTTATATACCTATATCTTTATGAAAAAATTAGACATAAAATATTAACATATTCAGCCCAGATAATTTTTTTCAGGTGTTTTTTCTCTTTCTTTCTTTCTTTCTTTCTTTCTTTTTTTTCTTTTTTTCTTTGTTTCTTTCCCTCCAGGATTATGACTGGGCTCTGTGCTGGAAGTATACACTACTCCAGGCAGCCATTTTTTCCCATTTTATTGGATAGGACAGAAAGAAATTGATAGAGGATGGGGGATATAGAGAGGAAGAGAGAAAGATAGATACCTGGAGACCTGCTTCACCACTGGTGAAGCGTAACTCCTGCAGGTGCGTGGGTCCTTGCATTTAGTACTATTTGCACTTAACAGGGTGCACCAACCGCCCCCCTCAGGTTTCTGTAACAGCCATTGTTAGGTCAAATTACAGCACACAAAAATGTTTTGCATAGTTTACTACAATGAATAATGTTCAAAATCATATTTTTCATTTTGTTTTTCCAGGAACTTCTATTATATATAGTTTGTTCTTTCTTCAAATTTCTCATACATTTAGTTGGACATATAGTTGTGTAGACTAGTAATAAATAGGATTCAGAGTAAAATAGTGTAAGGATTCTTTTTTTTGTTTTTTGAGGTCAAGCTGGTTTTTAATATTATATGTGTTTTTAAAGAGACAAATACAGATTTCAGCAGATTACTTTAGGTGTTTCCACATCATGTGTCCAACACCATGGTGTCAATATCCTTCATCCTTACCCTTAACCTGTCCCAACTAGTGACCTTTGTTCTGTGTAATATTTGGTTATAGAGTAGATAAAAAACAAAACAAATGTGGTTTTTTTTTTAGTGAAAAATAAAGATTAGAATCTAAACAGAAGATTATCTCAGTCAAAGAGAGAGGAGAAAGTAAGTTTGACAGAGCTCATCTGGATAGTACATCTATCATTTTCATCATGTAAGGAACCCAGGTTCAAGCTTGGTCCCCACAACTTTGAAGCAAACTTTGATAACATGGTGTCTTTCCCTCTCTCTTGTCTTCTGCCCCTTTTTTCTTTCTTTCTTTCTTTCTTTCTTTCTTTCTTTCTTTCTTTCTTTCTTTCTTTCTTTTTCTTTCCTTTTTTCTTTCCTTCTTTCTTTCCTTCTTTCTTTCTTTCCTTCTCTCTCTCTCTCTCGTTCTCTCTCTCTCTCTCTGTCTTTCTCTCTTTCTTCTTTTTTGCCTCCTGGGCTGTCACTGGAGTTTGCTGTTGGCACTACCAATCCTCTGCTCCTGGAGGTCATCTTTTCCATTTTTTATTGAATAGGACAGAGAGAAATTGAGAGTGGAGGGGAAGATAGAGATGGGGAGAGAATGATAGATTCCTATAGACCTGCTTCATTGCTTGTGAAGCAACCCCCTAGCAGGTGGGAAGCCTGGTGATGGAAAGAGAATCATTGTGCCAGTCCTTGCACTTCATACTGTGTGTGCTTAAATGGATGTTCTGCCACACAGCACCCCAGCCTCTCTTTCTAGCTGAAAAATTCTACCCAGAAAGATGAAGCTTCATTAATGGAGAAAAATCCAGTGCTGAAAATTATCTACTTTATCTATAATGGTTTCTTCTTGTCATTAAGTAAATGAAATATTTTGCATAACTCTCATAACATTAAACATATTCACATAGCTCATCTTACACTTTTATTGGCAGTACTTACCTGCAATATAAATTGATTATTTGTAGTACATTCTTTGAAAGTTATTTAAAGCTTATTTTAAAAAGAATTCTTTCTAATATGTACCATAAGATAGTAAATAAGCACAGTGTATAAATATGTGTTGCTACCAGCATAAAAATTATATAGAATTAAGATAAGCAAAGAAGCTATTTTGTGTAATAGTCAAAGTACAAATTGAACCAGTGTTTTTTTTTTATTCTTGGTCTCTGATTAATGTGATTTCAACATAGTTCAGATGCTATTCTTGTCTCTCTGATCAAAATGATTTTCAAGTATAATTTTATTGTGTATATATTATGTTTTATTGGACTACCAAAATATATGTTTAATTTCAATGCATTCCTTTCTATGATAGTAGCCATGACGTGATTGACCTCTAGAGTTCAAAAAATTCAGTATGATCTTCTCCTGAGTTATGAAGTCAGATTTATAATAATCAGTTCTATTTTTCCCCCCTCAGGAATGGCAAGTTCATTGAAGAAAATGAAAAATACATACTGAAAGGAAGTAATACAGAACTCACTGTCCGGAACATAATCAATAGTGATGGAGGTCCTTACATGTGCAGGGCCACAAATAAGGCAGGAGAAGATGAAAAACAGGCCTTTCTCCAAGTCTTCGGTAAGTATTATAGCATACTCCAAAGCACTTATATGGAAACCCTGCTTAGTTACTTAGTTATCATTGGGGTAGTATGGTATGAACCAGTAGAAAATATCTTTCTTAAAGTTTCCTCCTTTCAAATAAAAACAGTACATGCAAATTCACATGTTACATAACACATAACTGTTTTGATCATTTTTATCAGTATTGAGGATATTTGAATATATATGCATATATAATATAAGCAGATCAACTAAAGTCAATAGATTAAGCTTTAAACTTTTGTTAACAATTATGTGTTTACACATTAAATATTCAAAATTTAATAGATTAAGAAAAAATAGGTATATTTTATGACTAATTGTACTTAAATGCTATTTTTTAAGTTTTTCTATTGAAATATAGATTGCTTGTATTTAACCCATTTATGTTAACACCAGTAAAAAATTAAGAGATTGTAGATATTACATAGTTAAGAAAAATAAAACTGAGTTAACCTGTAAACATATGAGACATCATTTTACTGCTATACTAAATTAGTAGCCTTAATTTTACATTGCATAGAAGTTATAGTTATAAAGGAAGATTTAGCTACATTGTGTAGTAATATTCTGAAAATAAACTAAGATTAAACTAAGATTAATCAACTAGAATAATAAATTAACATGTATATGTAATTGCTTAATATATCTAATATATAATATAATATATATATATTTTACCAGAGCACTACTCAGCTCTTAGAGAGAATTATAATTTGTATCTTGGATTCTGAACCACTTCAAATTATTATTGTTATATTTTTTTAATTTGGGAGGTTAATATTTTATAGTAAAGTTGTTGCATACATCTAAGATAGTGAAATAAGAAATTTAAATTAATTTATTGATAATTAATAGGAATCATCATTCTTTGCATCTTTCTTGCCTCTTTACAAATCAAAACTAGCATGTAAGTGCTATAATATACATTCATTCTATATATTTAATCTATGTATAAATTTAATACATAAAACTTTATATATATATATATATATATATATATAATCTCTAAAACAGAGTGAGTAATGTATATATTTCTACAGTACAGCCTCACATAATACAACTCCAAAACGAGACTACACATGAGGATGGTCAAGTTACACTCATCTGTGAAGCGGAAGGGGAACCCATTCCAGAAATCACTTGGAAAAGAGCTGTGGATGGTATCACTTTTCCTGAAGGCAAAAAGGTAAAAAAAAAAAAAGTGTGAGATATACTATTCATATTATATTAACTTTCATATTCACTCTAACTTACTAAGTAACATGTTGGAGTTAAATAAAATATTTTATAACAAAAATAAAATCCTACACAAATTATCGGTAAATAAAATTCAGTGGAAAACCATGTTGATATAATATTTAATGATTTAAAATGACTATTTTCATAGGACAGAAAGAGAGGGAGAGATAAGGAGAGAGAGATATACTTGCAGCACTGCTTCACCATTTGTGACACTTTTCTTCTGAAGGAAGGGACCAAGGACTTGAACCTGGGTTCTTCTGCATAGTAATATGTACATTCAGTTGGGTGCATCACTACTCAGCCCTCTTAATGATGTTTTTAAAGTGGAAAAGGTTGCTCAATAGGTAGGTAATAGGACTTACATGTGAGTCATAGATTTGATTTCTGAGACTTCATATATCAGAAAGCTTCTCTAGTCTTTCTTTCTCTTAAATAAACATGTAATCATAAAAACTGAAGACATTTTTCACTAAACCACAAAAATTTAGGTTCCTGACATTCTTAAGATTATTTACATAGACTTTTAATATGTGTTGAATATGCTAAACATTATATTACAATTTACTCCCTTGGCCAGTACTTTACATTAAAAATAGTAAACATCATATCCAATTGAAATTTATTCCCATAATTCAAACAAACACATATCTAAAAAATATAATGTATCTAAGCAACAAAATAAAAAATTCTATGATTGGATCAGTAGATACATAGAGTCCTTTGGCTGGATTTGATATTTGTTTAAAACAAAAACTCTCAATAAAAAAATGCGTTGAAGGAACATGCCACATTATAGTAATGTTTATATATGACAGACCAACAGCTAACATCATGTTCAAATGTTAAAAAGAGACAGCATTTCCTCTAAGATCTAGAACAAGGCAGTTATGTTCATTCTCCCAGTATCATTGAGAGTTATATTACAAGTTTCAGACAAAGCAATTAAATAGAATAGGAAATAAAAGGAATATAAAATGGAAAAAGAGAATAAGTGAAATTATCATTGTTTGCAAATGACAAAACACTAAAGATTTCATTAAGATCATCATAAATAATAAGCCAGAACTGTATTCTGGCAAGTTGTAAAATCAACATACAAAAGCCAGCTTTGTTTCTACATGCTAACAGTGAACTAGAAGAGAAAGAAAACAAAACAATTCATTTACAACTGCATCAAAAATAATTAGGTACTTAAGAATAAAGGCTGGGCCAGTGATATAGCTCATCTGGGAAGATTCCTATTTTGTTATATGCATGACATATTTTTTTTTACTCATCTAATGATTGACAAGACCTTAGGATAAAAGGGGTATAATTCTACACAATTCCCAACACCAGAGTTCCATATCCCATTCCCTCCATTGAAAACTTTCCTATTCTTTATCACTCTGGGAGTATGGACCCAGGATAACTATGTTTTGCAGAAGGCTTATGTAATTGCTTATGTAACGTTTGGCTTATGTAATTGCTTCTCAGATGGTATGGGCATTCTCAGGTCAACCCATGCTCTCATACTGTTTCTATCTTTCCCTAGTGGGGCAGGGATCTGGAGAGGTCTCCACCCTCCAGGATACATGATATCTGCCCAAGCAAGTCAGGTTGGTGTCAAGGTAGTATCTGCAAGTTGGTGGCTGAAAAAACATTAAGATAGAAAGCAGAACAGATTGTTTAATAATTGGGACCCTAAAGGTAAGAATATAGCAGGTAGGGTTTGGGGAGGTCTCCATTTTAAAAGAGTCTATTTGGTAGGTCTATTGTAGGTATATTCCAAGGGGACCACAACTTTACTATTTTTTGCCTGAGCCTAACAGCTAACATGCAGGTGGTCTAAAGGTGTTGTCTGGGGAGATGGTGTTAGAGTTAGAAATAGGACTAGAAAGCTGGATCAGGGAAAGGACTAGCTCCCAAATGTGGGAAAAATACAAAAATATTGTCAATTTGATCTCAGGCCCATATTCAGAACAGGAGGCTGTGTAACTTCTGCATCACTACTGGGCTGAGCTTGCATTCTGTGGTCATAGCTAGGAACATTCTTTTTAAAAAAAATTATTTATTTAAGAAAGTAGACATTAACAAAACCGTAGGATAGGAGGGGTACAACTCCACACAATTCCCATATCCCATCTCCATATCCCATCCCCTGGTCTCCATATCCCATCCCCTTCCCTGATAGCTTTCTCATTTTCTGTCCCCCTGGGAGTATGGACCCAGGGTCCTTGTGAGTTACAGAAGGTGGAAGGTCTGGCTTCTGTAATTGCTTCCCCGCTGAACATGGGCGTTGACTGGTCGGTCCATACTCCCAGTCTGCCTCTCTCCCTAGTAGAGTGGGTCTCTGGGGAAGCAGAGCTACAGGACACATTGGTGGGGTCATCAGTCCAGGGAAGTCTGGTTGGCATCCTGCTGGCCTCTGGAAACTGGTGGCTGAAAAGAGAGTTAACATACAAAGCCAAACAAATTGTTGAACAATTATGGACCTAAAGGCTGGAATAGTGCAGATGAAGTGTTGGTGGGTACTCACTGCAGACTATTGTGTATTTCTGCTTTCAGGTATATATTTTGCCCTAGTCTATGGATACGTGTGAACATATGCTCTATCTCAGGGGACCTGGTCTATATCTAGGTTTTGGGACTTTGTTAGGAAGTGAACCACCTGGAATGGAATTAGAGAATACAGTGAAAGGAAAGGTCTTACCTGAGCGATGAAGATGAAGGGTTGTCATTCCACACCTGAAGTCTCTGGACACAGTCTGAAGTGAAGCATGCTGGGGTGGCACTCGTTGAGTTGATTAGGTTGCCTTCAATGGGTGCAATATTATTTGATATGCATTGAGAGAAGCATGCAGGAAAGTGGGCCCCACCAAAGGTTCCATGACTGGGGGAAATATAGGCTCTATAGTGGAAATGTGAGGTTCCTACTGTCTTAGGGTTCAAGAAGACAATGGACAGTTATTATTATCATCACATTATTTGGTAATTGGGTTAACTTCAAAAAGTCCCTTTGTTAGGGTTTGCTGTATAATACCCAGCATCTTGTATATAGCGGTGTCACCGGTTGCTTCTGTTCTCCCTGGTTTAGGCTTTTGAGAGAGTCAACATATCAAAGACTCAGCCTATGTATTAAAAAGACTCAGTCTGTGTTTTAAAAAGTTCTAGACATATGATCAATTTTCCCCTCTCATATTAATTGAGTAGGAGTGTACATAAGCACCATTCCCACCACCAAAGACTGTGTCTTATCCCACCCCCCAACCCCGAATGTCCACCCTCCCCCTCACTACAGGGTTTTTACTTTGTTGCCCTACTCTGGATTTAATCAGATCCTGTTTTAGTTTCCCTTTCTGTTCTTTCTCAACTTCTGTTGATGAGTGGGATCATCCCATACTCATCTTTGCCTTTCTGACTTAGCTCACTTAACATAATTCCTTCTAGCACCATACAAGATGGGTCAGATAAGGTGGGTTCATTGTTCTTAATAGCTGCATAGTATTCCACTGTGTATATATACCACATTCTAGGCTTCATTCACTGCAGGTCCTGTCTTCCTTGAGTGGCAGAGTATGTTGACTCAACCTCCCTTATGAGAATAGGGCAGTCTCTAACATTATTCACCCACAGTGCGGGCAAGGTCGTTATGTAGAGGCCCACAAGTGGATCTACTATGTTGTTCTTGATGGAGATGACCAGTGAAAGTAGAGAGAAGGATCTGTAAGAGGTCTAGGCCCATCAAGTCTATGTGGGAATCCCAGAATTTCTTGACTAGGGCCCCGGATGATAGATCAAAAGAGACATCATTGAAGTATGCTGTCCTCTAGCCCTTATCCAGCTTTTATAGTCCTTACTTTGACAAGGTTAGCTTTGAAATGATGGAGGGAAGTCAAATAGGAAGTAGGTGAGGAGGCTATCTAGGTCTGAGTAGAAAGAGGAGGCTATCTAGGTCTAAGTAGAAACTATTTTATTAAGTTCTTTCTGATACTTAATTTAAAAAAGTGTCTTTTGGGGGGTCTTCTGTTTGTTTGCTGCATTTATTGAGTCATTGCAAACAACTACCCTTTTACTTTAAGGTATAAATTCTCCTCTAACTTGTGGATACATGTGAGCATGTTCTCTATCTCAAGGGACCTGGTTTATATTTTTACAGGAGGCTTAAACTGTCAATACATTTTTTTCTTTTTATTGTTATAGTTATTATTGTTGTTGTTGTTGATGTTGTCATTGTTGGATAGGACAGAAAGAAATGGAGAGAGGAGGGGAAGACACAGAGAGGGGGAGAGAAAGATAGACACCTGGAGACCTGCTTCACAGCTTGTAAAGTGACTCCCTGCAGGTGGGGAGCTGGGGGCTCAAACTGGATCCTTATGCTGGCCCTTGTACTTTGTGCCACATGCACTTAGCCCGCTGTGCTACCACCGGACTCCCAATTGTCAATACATTTTTGATAATGACTTTTCCTTTGAAATATTAAGTCACCTATAATCTTAGACTAGAGAGACAAGAAACAACATGTCTTGTCACTATATAAGGTACAGCTATATGTGAATAGCATTAAATGGCATAAGTCATGATGAGGCCTTGTATGATAAATCCTAACCATGGGATTTTCGAAATAAACCAAATTCCCAAATAACATGGTTACAGTAATAACTATCTGTTGTCTTCTTAAACTCTAAGATAGCAGACACCTTCCTCATTCTCTACAAAACCCATATTTCTCCCTGTCCTAGAAACTTTGGGCCATAGCTCCTTTTCCTGCATACTTCATTACATCCATAACATTTACTACTGCATTTCTTGACTTTTTAGGATTACTATACAGATTCAATACAGCCTCCATCAAAATTCCAATGACATATATAATAAAATAGAAAAAATATTCCTGAATTTGCTTAAAAAACCAAAAACACCTGAATTTCCCAAAAATACCTGTGAAAAAAAGAATAATAATGAAGATATCCTACAGCCCCCCCAGCTCCAAATTAGACTACAAAACTATTACAATTGCATTTTGATACTAGAATTAAATCAAACATGAAAAGTAATGGAATAGAACTAGTGTCCAGAAATGAAGCCATACACACACACACACACACACACACACACACACACACACACACACACGCAGAGTCTTTGTGAAGGTTGTGAAGGGTGTATTGAATGGAGACATCTCTTCAGTATAAGGTATTATATAAAACTGAATAGCTACATGTCAAATAAGAATGCAGTTGACAGTGAAATAGCTCACTTGGATAGTGTACTAATTTGATGTTTTTACAACCCAGATTCAAGTCTGATCCTTACTTCATAGAAGGGATCTTTGGTGCTGTGATATCCTCTCCCTCCCTTCCTTTTGAGAGAAAGGAGGTGGGGGTAGAAAAATGAGCCAGTATCTCATACTATGTACAAACGAAATTAACACAAAATGGATTAAAGTCTTAGACACAAATGCATAAAGTACATTGAAGAAAATATAAATAAAATACTCCAAAGTATTGACTTCAGAGAGTTTTTCTTTAAATATTTATTTATTTATTTCCTTTTTGTTTGTATTGTTGTTATTGATGTCATTTTTAGATAGGACAGAAATTGAGAGGGGAGGGGAAAACAGAGAGGGGGAGATGTTGCAGAGGAGTTATTCTGATGCAGTCTCTGCCCCCAGGTTTTTCTATGCCCCGCTAAATCCTAGAGTGCCCCCTTTCAACCAATCCTGGCTCCGCCCTCAGGTTTTTCTATGCCCCGCTAAATCCTAGAGTGCCCCCTTTCAACCAATCCTGGCCCTACACGTCACCCCTGGTTGTCGCCCAATAAAAAGCCCCCTCACCCCTCCCCTCTCTCTCTCTGGGCTCTCGGCTCTCCCTCTCTGAGGTCTCGCTCCCTGCTCTCCCCCCGTGGTCGGCCATTGCTGGCTGGCTCCACGTGGTCTGAACCTAACCTCCCCCCATCCTATAATAAAGATTTGTGTACCCCTTTGCTCTGGACATCCGCTCTCTTCTCCGCGGTGCAGCCCGACACCAGACCACCGCAACAACATCTGGCGCCCAATGTGGGGCACGAACCCATGACCCTGAGATTAAGAGTCTCATGCTCTACCGACTGAGCCAGCGGCTGACCTCCCTCATGCAGCGTTGCATCCCCTGCCAATTCTTCCCCTAGCCATCTACTTCGGACTGAGACTTGTATCGGACTTTCTGACATACCCTATATACATTTTACACAATTTTGAAGCAGCTTATTTCCCTTCACGCTGCTGGTTTTTCATAGACTGATCCTGAGTAATTCATAGACTTTACAGACTGTTGCCTTGAGGACTATACAATGCCAAATAGCCCCTCTGTTTTCTGGGTCATGCCTCCCGCCTCCCCCTCATTATGTACCCTTGCCCCTTTCCCCACCCAAACAGGGAATGCTCCTTTACACACCAATCCTTCCCTTCACACCACACTGGCTTTTACTTCCCCCCTACTTGTCCCTTCCTATTTTGTTTAGGCTTATGCCCAAAAGGTTTCTGCCCCATGATAGTCTTTTATAGACTTTGTACATCTTATGCAATTACTAGATAGAAAGATAGAAAAGATGTAGAGATATTGTGAAGAGATGGTTGAGCAGGCTGCCCTTAAACCTATGAGATGAGTCTCTCCAGGTAAGTCTCTCTCTCTCTAAAGAGGGGTTGAGCACAGGAGGACGCATAAATCTCACAAGGTTGGCAGCCATTTAAGCCTTCCCTCCTCCACAGAAAGTCTTACATCTTCCCACCTGAGCATGGCATTCCTCTAAAACATTTAAGCCTGCTCCATTCCATTTTTCTTTACTGTGTCCATTTAGATATAAAGGGATAGGAGGAGATGTTGCAGAGGAGTTATTCTGATGCAGTCTCCACCCCCAGGTTTTTTCTCCACCCCTATGCCCAGCTAAATCCTAGAGTGCCCCCTTTCAACCAATCCTGGCCCTACACGTCACCCCTGGTTGTCGCCCAATAAAAAGCCCCCTCACCCCTCCCCTCTCTCTCTCTGGGCTCTCGGCTCTCCCTCTCTGAGGTCTCGCTCCCTGCTCTCCCCCCGTGGTCGGCCATTGCTGGCTGGCTCCACGTGGTCTGAACCAAACCTCCCCCCCATCCTATAATAAAGATTTGTGTACCCCTTTGCTCTGGACGTCCACTCTCTTCTCCGTGGTGCAGCCCGACACGAGACCACCGCAACAACATGGAGAAAAAGACAGACACCTGCAGACCTGCTTCACCACCTGTGAAGCGACTCCCCTGCAGGTGGGGAGCGAGTGGCTAGAACCAGGATGCTTAAGCCAATCCTTGCACTTTGAGCCACATGTGCTTAACCCGCTGTGCTAACCGCCTGACTCCCAACTTGAGAGAGTTCTTCAGAGAGTGGACTCCAGTGGCAAGGGAAATAAAGAAAAAAATAATAGGATTATATCAAGCAGATAAACCTCTACACAATTTTAAAAAATCAACAAAATTGAAACACATCATAATAAGTGGAAGAAAACATTTGTAGAACATACATCTGGAAAGAGCTAACTCCCAAGGCATATAAAGAATTCACAAAAATCCATTAAAAAAAAGAAAAAGAAAAACCAAGTAACCTCATCAAGAACAGGAAGAACTGAACTTCATCAAAGGAGATATCAGTCAAAACACATAAAAGTTGTTCATTATCAATTATTATCAGGAAAGTTCCGAAGACACTGACAGTGAGATTCATGTCACTCCTGTTAAGTAAAGTCTTTATTAAGTATACCCCCAAACAAGTTCTGAAGTGGGTGCAGATAAATGGGAACCCCTTGTACACTATTAATGAAATGTAAAATGGCCCAGCCCCTTTGGAAAACAGTACAGCAAATTTCTAAAAGATATTAAAAATATATGTCCATATAGTCCAATAGTCTCATTCATACATAAATTCATAAAGAACACCAAAACACAAATTCAGAATGGTGAATGCACAGCTGTCTTCCTAGTGGTGCTATTTACAACAGCCAAGATATGCAAACTGCTCATGTGTCCTAGAGCAGATGAATGAATGAAGAAGTTGTAGTATACATACACAATGGAATATTACTCAGTTGTAACAAAAGGTGAAGTCTTTCCTTTTGCTCCAACTTGGATGGTTTGTAAAGGGCCACACTAAACTAAGTAAGTTAAAGAGTGGATGATAAATATGTTACCTCACTCATATGTGGGAAAAAGAAAAACAAGGGAATAGATAAGTAATAACAAAGCCCGAGATTTAGGTTTCAAAAGGGTTAAAGAAGAGAGATGAACATAAGGATACATTGGTGCTAGGTACTGTGTTTTATCATATGTGAAGAAAGGTGAAAACTATAGCCATGAGCTACAGATAACCAGATAAGCCAGTGACACCTCAATTAAAAATAACATGTAGGGGCTGGGCGGTAGAACAATGGGTTAAGCACACATCATGCGAAGTACAAGGACTGGTGTAAGGATCCTGGTTCAAGCCCACGGCTACCCACCTGCAGGGCGATCGCTTCACAAGCGGTTAAACAGGTCTGCTGGTGTCTATCTTTCTCTCACCCTCTCTGTCTTCCCCTCCTTTCTCCATTTCTTTCTGTCCGGCAACAAGAACAGCAATGATAATAATAAAAATAACAACAACAACAAGGGCAACGAAATGGGAAAAGTGGGCTCCAGGAACAGTGGATTCATAGTGCAGGCATCAAGCCCCTTGGTTATCACCAAGTGATAACCCTGGAAGATAAATAAATAAATAAATAAATAAATAAAATGTCATTCATGATATCTCCATAGTTATGAGACACATTTCTCTTTTCTCATAGGGAGGGGTTAGTAAGGGAACTTGAAAGCCTATGAATAATTTGTTAGAACAATTCCATCCTCATTGTTTAAATGTTGAGTCCAATGAGAAGTGTTCACTTCCAACAAATATACTAGTAGCATTTTGTCCCTCCAGGGCATTAGGTTTTTAAACCAACATTTCCTCAATAAGACACTACATATATATGCCCCCCCTTTATCATCAAGTATTTTTACAGTATGGAAAATAACTCAAAAATATAATGGCATAAGAAAATTAGTTTACTGGTGTGTTTTGTGCATCAGGAAGTTGGAAAGACTCAGTTGGGTTCTGGGAGTCTCAAATGTATTTGCATTTAGATATTTTTGTACAATTGTGGTCATAAGAAGGGCCAACTTTGCTGAAAAGACAATGCTGTTTCTGAACCAAGAGCTCATTTGCAGGAATAGACTAGAATACCTACATAGGCTCTATTGAGCATAGTTATCACAGACAGCCCTTTCTCTTTGAAGGCAAATGGAGTCCTTCAGAATCAACACCCAAAGATAAATTATGCCAACTACATAGACTTTCTGAATGAGTCTTGGAAATCATTTCTTCCATATTTGACATGACTGCACTCATATTTTAAGTCATTTAGAACTGGAAGAGTACATTCCTGACCATGAGTGAATCCAAATTCAAATCCAGGTGATACATAGAAGCAGTATGACCCCAGAGGAAGCTCCAAGGATGGAGCAATTTTGTCGTGTCTCTCCCTACCTGTCTTCTCTCCCTCTCTCTCCTTTTTTGCTCTGTCTCCCTTCGTATCTTTCTGTCTGCCTGCCTATCTATCTATGTGTAATTTATGTATGTGTGAAGTAAAAATAATGAAAAATTAGGCCCAGGAAATGTGGAATTGCATATATATGAGGCCCAGGTAGAAGGAAGGAAGGAAGGAAGGAAGGAAGGAAGGAAGGAAGGAAGGAAGGAAAGAAGAAAGGGAGGCTAGAGCCAAAACTCAAAATGAGAGGAATTAATCACCCTTCCTTGATGTAGAGGCATTAAATTTCACCTTTAATAATCCTCTATGTGATGAAAGATAGCCACTAGGGATAGCTTTGCTAAAAGTTTATCTGTGGCAATTTCCCTTCAGAATGTCCCCTTGGGGATAGTTCCATTTAAATTTCCCTAAAAGAGGAGACAGAAGGCTGTGATTTTCCCAAGGACCCAAAGTAAGAGGAACAGACAAGATTTGAACCGAATTTTTACTATTCATAGCACATGCCCTTAGAGACACATCAGGATCTTCAATTAATTAATCTTAGAGACACGATTTCAGGGAGAGAGAAAAAGTGAAAAAGAGACCACAGTACCAAAGCTTGCTTCAAGGCAGCGGGGCCAGAGTTGGAACTGGATAGAACACATGGCAAAGCAGGAGCCTAGTGTACTATGCAAGTGAGATATTTCACCAGTAATAAGATTTGTTTGTTTGTTTTAGAGGGAGGACCCAGGCATCACTCTAGCACAGACAATGCTGGAGAATGAGGGTTGAAGTCAGGACTTCAAGCTTGTAAATCGGATACTTGATCCAGTCTGCCAAATTTCTTTACTATGTATGGCTGGACTCCTTATATGAATCCAAATGTTATCTTCATCCTGTTAAAAAAGATGCAAAAAAATAAAATCTTTATTTTGGTTTTGAATAGCTGCTTACAGGAAGATACTACTTCTTTTACTTAACTATATGATGGTCATCAGACACTAAAAGTTTTTATTATTATTATTATTTCATTATTAAAGCACATATATGTAGTTAAAACCCAGAAATTTGTGAAAGTTTATACTTTAATAATCCATAATATCACATTAATTTTTCTATTTAAAGGATTCACTTGAGATAGTGAATTAATTTTTCACAGTTGATTTTCAATGAATATGGGTTAAAGCTTAATGATAGTAATTTCCTCACTACATTGTGCCCCTAGTTGTTATTTTATTACTAGGCACAATTTTATGCCACTATCTAGGCCAACATCAATTAGTTATAACATTTTAATATTTCATAAGAATGCAATTGAGCAAAAATGTCTATACCTTTCACATCTAATTTCCTGTATTGTACTGGCTTATGATGCATGTTTTTTTATTTTGTAGATCATATCAAATTATTTAGCTATGAATATTAATTTAATATGAAATGTCTTTGCAAAATACAACTTCCGTCGGAAACAGCGAAAACAGAGTTCTTCTAATTCATGTCTATTATTTCTATAATGAACTTCAAAGCATCTTATCTACATTTAAAATAATAATTTTAGAGCACTTCAAAATAGTTTTCAATGTGCAATATCTATGTACTTGATTTAGAAATATTTTCTAAAGTTTATTATTTCAGAATTATTTTATTTGCAAAATAATTTCATTAATTTTAAATTGTTAATGTCTTGAAAGGTTAAGATAGAAAATAAATTGATTTTTTTTTCTGAGACTGAGAGGGTTAGCATAAATCACAGATATGAGATGCTGTGTTTGACCCTGTGTTCTATTCCTGGCACTATGATGCTCTTGCTACTCTTTCTTTTTGTCTCAAAAGTAATCCTTTAAACTTTTAAAAAATATTTATTTATTTATTATTGGATAAGTACAGAGATAAATTGATAGGAGAGGGGAGATAGGGAGGGAAAGAGACAGAGATACCTGAATCCCTGTATTTCTGTTCAGGAAGCTTCCCCCTTGCATGTGGGGAACCAGAGGCTTGAACCTGGGTCCTTTCACACTCTAATGTGTGTGATTAACCAGGTGCACCACTACCTGGCCCCTTGAAAACAACCCTTTATCATTTAGAGGAAAAAAAAATGACCAACAGGGTTTTACCTGGTGTCTGCACAATGAATCCCACCACTCTAAGTGACCATTTTTTTCTTTATTTCATTTTGATAAGATGAAAAATATGAGAGAAGAAGGGAGATGAATAAGAGAGAAAGACATGCGGTAGCCCTGCTTCACTGCTACTGAAGATTCCCCTCTGCAGGTGAAGACTGAGGATTTGAACCTGGGTCCTTGCACATGGTAGTATGTGTGCACTACTGTGTATGCCATCACCCAGTGTCTTCATTATTACTTTATCAATCAGTAACTGCTAGTATATGTGGTGACTCAGAATAGGAATGCATAAATGGGAGTGCTGGAAAAGCCACAATTTATTTCCAGCTTTGTCAATATTGGACATGTCATTTGTTATACTACATCTCATGTTTGTTTGACTTTCTACATGTCTGCATCAGGGTTATAGTAAGACATGCCTGTCAGGTTTCTGGAAAGCACATATGGCAGAATCCCAGATACAGAGCAAGCTACTTAAAAGGCTGATTTTCTCTTTACCTTGGAGGTATTTTGTCTTTTAGATATTTTATAAATTATACAATGATTATGTCTTTTGCTGCCACAAAAAATGGTTAAAAATTAGAATATGGACATGATCATATATATTCTATGAGTATTATTATCAACACCAACATTAGAACAGAATTATAGCCTCTTCTAAATAGAAGACATAGCTAATACAGAAATATCATCTTTAGCAGTAATAATTCAATGAATCAGATAAGAAATTTTTGCCATATCTTATAACTACACATTAATGCTCCATTTGTAATATTTCACATTTCCCTTATGGTTTGCAATGTCTGAAATCTCCACTGAGGTTTATTTTAATCTCTGAATGGTTAGTGTCAGTCTCTATTCCTGAAGAAAGTACAAAGTTCTAGTTTCTTGGCATGAAATAGGATAGATTATAAGGATAATTTTAACTATTAAAGATTAATATGTCTTGCCAGTATCAGAAACATCATTGACTTAATGCTTCCTTTCCTTACAGATTTTCTTCTACATATCTGTTATTCTTTTAAAAAATGTTTATTTATTTATTCCCTTTTTGTTGCCGTTGTTGTTTTATTGTTGTAGTTATTGTTGTTGGCATTGTTGGATGGGACAGAGAGAAATGGAGAGAAGAGGGGAAGACAAAGAGGGGGAGAGAAAGATAGACACCTGCAGACCTGCTTCACTGCCAGGCTAGCTTCACGGGCAGGAGAGAGAGACAACCAGGGACTCATGGCTGAGTGGTACTGGAGGTCAGTCTTTATTCATGTGGAACGCAGCACAATCTAAGCTATCTCTAATCACAGTCCTGTCCTTATATATCCTGAGGTGGTAGTGTCAGGTCCAAAGAGGATGTACGTAGGATAGGGCATGGGGAGAAGGAAAAAGCATGCAAAACAGTGAGGATTAAACCAATGCCCTGGAGGCAGAGCGGTGCTTAGTTAACAGTGGTTATGTAAATAGAATACAGTGTTAAGCAGGGGGGATTAAACCAATGAAACAGAAGGGGTCTTAGAAGCAGAATTTAGAAGCATACCAACACTTCACTGCTTGTGAAGCAACTCCCCTGCAGGTGGGGAACAGGGGTTCGAACCAGGATCTTTATGCCAGCCCTTGGTGCCTGCACTGTGAACCCACAGCTACTGGAGCCCTTTCTTTCTCCCTCCCTCCCTCCCTTCCTTCCTTCCTTCCTTCCTTCCTTCCTTCCTTCCTTCCTTCCTTCCTTCCTTCCTTTCTTTCTTTCTTTTTTTCTTGATAGAGCAGAGAGAAATTGAGAGAGGAGGGGGAGATATTGAGATGGGAGGGGGAGATAGAGAGGGAGAGAGAAAGATAGACACCTGCCTCCTGCTTTGCCGCTTTTGAAGCCAACCACTACCCTGCAGGTGGGGGGCCAGGGGCTCAAACTAGGATTCTTGGGTGGGTCCTTATGCTTCATACTATGTAAGCTTACTGCTGGGTTCCTCCTTTAATGACTTTAATTACTACCTACTATATGATAATAAATATTGACTCTGAAGAAACCCTTCTATATTATTAGAAGTACATAAATAAGAAGTTATAGTAGAAAGAAAAAAAACATTTCATATAAAGCAGGTCTGCTTGTTATTTGTAAATCTTTCAAATATAGTTTAATATTTATAGTATGAAATGTGTTTCTTTATACAGTAACTTTAATTTTTAACTATTAAAAGTGTATTTATTATGAAAGGTGGGGAGAGGGAGAAAGAAAGAGAGTGGGGGGCAGAGAGGATGGAGAGAAACACCAGAAGCACTGCTCAGCTCTGTCATATGGTGGTCCCAGTTTGGTAGTGCTAGGTATTGAATATGGGACCTGTAGGATCTTAGGTACAGACATCTGATTCACTTCTGTATGCTACTTCCCTGCCCTCTTTTAAAAATTTAAAAAGACAGATTATAGTATTTGTCATTGTAGCAGTAAGTGGAAGTGAAAAGATCTATAGAAAGTGATTTTTACCTCTCAAGTTCTTGTAAGATACTAAAGAAACACAGTAAGTAATCCTATCCCTGTGAATTGAATGTTTTATATAATAATTACTAAGTACTTATAATATTTGTCTTATAGATGATATCTTGCATGTACCATTTATCTACTCTTAAGAAACAGAATCTGTAATTATTTTGTTCTTGTTACACTTGTCCTACATAGGAAATTATAGACTTACCACCACAAGAAATTAATCACAGTCTATGCTGAATACGAATTATTTGAAATGTGTGCCAATAACTCATAACTACCTTAAAGGAAATTCCTTAAACTTAAGTCCTTTGACTAATAGATTCATATCTTTGCTAAATTTCTGTACTGCCTGGACTTTGATATGTGTGACATTTTTGTTGTAGCACCAGGGAATGGGCCCAGGGAATGTGTGATACCACTGCCAAGCATTCTCTCTGGCCAAAGATTTTTATTTATTTTTTTCAGTTCTCAGAAGTGTGTTGAGAGAGGAAGAGAGGAGACAGAAGGAGATAGTGTTGTTCATAGTTCTTCATTTTGGTGGGACCCAGGGGCTAGTGCATGATAAGTCATATGCTCTAGCAATTTTCAAGATTACATATTTATTGCTGGGGGACAAAGAGATTAACATGCAGTTCCACCATTTATACACAGCTCCAGGCATTGAATTAGAACTCACTTATACTCTGTGGCTGAGTCATTTTCCTGGCCACTAAAGATGTATCAGTTAGGACAGAACTGATTCTCCATCATCTTTTTTGAGGGATTTCAGCACTTCCCGCCATTAAATAAATGCACTGCATTATTAACTAGTGGATTTAACAATTTGCAAACGGGATCAGTAGTAACAGAAATTCATTAAGTTCCTATCCTTAATAACAAAGGATGTGTCTGAAGTGATGCTACTCAACTCCATTAAACAAGAGATTAACTTTTAAAATGATAATTTTTTGGTTTTTTCTTGTGTGAAATAAATGAAGAGATGCTTGTCTTAGAATTTAAATAAGTGAGGCCAGGCAGTGGCGCACCTGGTTAAGCACACATATTACAGTGCACAAGGTCCCAGGTTCAAGCCCCTGGTCCCCACCTATAAGGGGAAAGCTTCACAAGTGATGAAGTAGGCTGCAGGTGTCTCTTCGTCTTCCTCTCCCTCTCTATCTCCCTAACTCCTCTCAATTTCTCTCTATCTCTATCCAATAATTAATAAATATTAAAAACATACAAAAAGAATATTTAAAAATGAATTTAAGTAAGTGCAAAATATTGTGATTAAAATAAGACTTTCTATTATTTTCTAGTTATTTGATAAATGTAACTTTCTTTTTTAAAATTTTTTAATATTTATTTTATTTATTTATTCCCTTTTGTTACCCTGTTGTTTTATTGTTGTAGTTATTATTGTTGTTGTCATTGTTGGATAGGACAGAGAAAAATGGAGAGAGGGAGGGGAAGACAGAGAGGAGGAGAGAAAGACAGACACCTGCAGACCTGCTTCACCGCCTGTGAAGCGACTCCCCTGCAGGTGGGGAGCCGGGGTTCGAACCGGGATCCTTATGCCAGTCCTTGTGCTTTGCACCACCTGCGCTTAGCCCACTGCACTACAGCCCGACTCCCGATAAATGTAACTTTCTACTCAGCTCTGACTTAATGTGGTGCTACAGATTAAATCTGAGACTGTGGAGGTGTGAGTGAGACTCTTAAAATTTTTATTATTAATTTATTTAAGTGTTTATTAATTTTAGATAGACACAGAGACATTGAGAGAAAAGGGAAAGATGAATAGAGACATGATATATATGTAGGTAGGTAGATGATAGATAGATAGATAGATAGATAGATAGATAGATAGATAGATAGATAGATTAGATAAAGATAGGAACACACACAGACACACCTGCAGCACTGCTTTACCACTTGTGAAGCATCGACTCTCCATTCAGATAGGGCATGAAATTCTTTTTGCATAACCATTATGCTGTCTCCTTTCTCAGTATTTCTGTGTTAAAGACCTATTTGCACTTTCAGGAGTTCACACACCTGAGGAGCAGACTCCAAGTTCAGCATATATTTAGGTGACTATGCAGATGTTCTCAGGGAATAGAAATTATGGACCTGACATTTCTATTCTTTCTTTTACATTGCTCTAGTTCACTCATTTCTATATATAGTATTTTGTTGGATGAAGACAAAGAGAAACCAAGAAGGGAAAGGGAGATAAAGAAGGAGAAAGAGATACCTGCAACACTACTTCATGACACATGAAACATTCCCCCACTGGGTGGGAACCTACCAGGGTCTTTGCATATGGTAACGTGTGCTCAGCCAGGTGCACTGAAAAAGGTATTTATGTTCTCCTCTGGTATTCTGATTTTTTTTTTATGCAGTTGCCATGAAAGAGCTCTCTAGAATATCTGGCTTTGGTGCCTAGGTAGGTTTACAACCCCACTGTCCTTCAGGGTTGTATACTAAGTAGGAATGCTTAACTGACACCCAGAAGCAAAATAAGAGCCCAGACTTCCTGTGAAAGAGATCTATTGATTTTTTTCAACCTAGTTGCGGTCTAAATGGCAAGCTTCTAGTTAAGCAACCCCCTAAGGTCCGACTGGAAAGCTTTTCAGCTAGAGTTCTATGGAGAGTTAAGCTCTTAAAAAAATTCAGTCATGTATTTGTTTTTGCATAGAGACAGAAATATTGAGAGGGGAGAGGGAAATGAAGAAGAAGAGAGAATAAGAGACTAATAATAGACTAATAAGAGACTTTATATATACATATTCCTTTACTTTACACTTTGGTTCTATCTCTCATCTCCCCATGATAGATGTCTACAAATCACACTTTTCCCCTGCACAGGCCCCTTCTCACAATGAAAAGCACCAGGACACCTTTGCCACCACACCCCTTCCCTTTCCCTCTTCTTCCAGAGTCCTTTGCTTTGGTGCAATATACCACATGCAGTCTGAGTTTCCCTTATATTATGTTTTCCCTTTCTGTTCTTGCTTCTTAAGTTCCACCTATGAGTGAGATTGTCCAGAGCTCATGCTTCTCTTACCCCAGACTCTATTCCAGATCACTAGTCTCTCCTAGAGGTGAGCTTTTATATGCATGTAGTGGTATGTAGCTTTTGCACCTGGTGTCTCAGTTTGTGCAACTGATGTCAGGAAGTGTCCTCTCCTAACTGTGGTGTCCAGGGGTGATTGCATTGCTTTCCATAGGCCTCGCAGGACTATAGCAATCAGAGGGCCACTTCTTAACAGACTTCCACACCCAGGATATGATAGTGGACTAAGACATAATACATAGCCTTAATTTTCCATAACAAAGGTTTTTTTTTACTTGTCCTTGGAGCTTTGGCTTAAGGTACAGGCATCTGGATTGGAAGCCATCTAAAATCCTTTATTGGTACACCTCGAAAAAGCATCACTGGATGTTGTCTTTACCCACTCCCTTTGCCTTGCTACAGGTGACTGTTATCTTCAGAAATGGACATGTACACTTATCTGACATCTTGACTTGGCAGCTGACACCAAGGGGTGAAATTACTATCTGATAGTCCATCAAGACTGTGTATTTACATATATTACAAGTTGTTATTTGTAAATTAATTTTCAGCCAGACTCAATTTATGTACTGATAAGGGTTGCATCTCATTAGGGATACTGATGAGTCTTGGTAGCCCCTGAAATATTTGGAAAAACTAAAGAAAAAGTAGATTGCTTATACTAGCACAAAACTCAGATAACCAAAAGGATGGAATAGAACTTAATGCCAAGGTACAAATTTTAATGGGAGATACTCTTTCTTTTTTCCTTTCCTTTTTCTCTTTCTTTTGTTCATTTTTTTAATTTTATTTTAAAATGCACCATTTTTATACAACGAGAATTGATTGCAGGTAACTTACTAAAACAACATAGTGGTATTACTTTAGTTTAATATGTATAATATACTGATTTTTTTTTGTTTCCCTTTACAGACTTAGTTTGCAGTGGAGAACTATTCTCTCTCCCACCACCCTGAGAACTCTTCTCTCTCCCCCCACCCCACTTCCCAGAATCTTTTACTTTGATACAATACATCATGTCCAGTCCATGTTTTACTTTGTTCCTTCTCTCTCTTTCCCCAAATATTGAATCCTGCTTATGGGGGAGATAATTCAGTATTTGCCCTTCTCCTTTTGCCTTATCTCGCTTAACCTGAGATCTTCAATTTTCATCCATGATGAATTAAAGGAGATACTTACTCATCTGATGTTGGATATCTGGGTTGCTTCCAGGTTCTGGCAATTACAAATTGTGGTTCTCTGAACACAGGTATGCATAGATCTTTTATGATAGTTGTTTCTGTTTCCTTTGGGTAAATCCCCAGGAGAGGAATTGCTGAGTAATAAGGTAGGTCCATTTCTAGGTTGCTGAGAAGTCTCTAGACAGTCTTTGGTAAGATTTATAGAAATTAGCACCCAGAATCAAGGAAAATAAATAATGAAAATATATACCAAATACAAGAATAAGATTAAAATTATTTTAAAAAAATGACACTGGGCTAAGTGACTTATCTGATAAATAATTCAAATTTATGCTCCAAACACATACTCATCGAACAAGGTAAGAGTGGATGAGCACAGTGGGAAGTTCAACAAAAAGAAAATATTAAACAGTACCAATAGGAAGGGTCAGGATACAGTTCACGTTGTAGAACACACACTTTGTCCTGCATGAGCATCCAAGTTCAAGCCTCTAGATTATGATTTTCAACTTATTTGACTCAGTAGATAATCATAAGTCTTGAGATAGGAATTGTATTCTGATACTAAACCCCCTGTATGCTCAGATACTTATTAGTTTTTGTATTCACGATTTTCTAATAACTTAATATAAAAAAGCAGTGTTCCCAATGCCCTTTCCCATATAACTCAATTATAAGAAAAGCTAAGATTACTTTTGTAATATGACTACTTTGGAAAAAAGTAAGTCAATTTCTGATATTCGAGAAGAATGCTAAAGAGCATACTCCTGGCACCTGTAGATTTTAATGCCTGCATTTTTTTTTCTTTCAAGAGATAATGGGCTTTGCTGAAGGATTTTGTATTTGAGTGACATTTTTAAGGTCTACCTAATGCATTTTTTCATACCAGTGCTCTGATACAATAGTATAGGTCCCTGCTGGGCAATAGGCAAAATGGATACTTCTATTCCCCATCTAATGTAGGTGGTAGAATATAATTAGGCATGTTGGAAATCTTCCTTGATGCTTCTGAGCTTGCTGAGAGGTGAGTTTTCAATCATTTACAGCTTTCAGAAATTTCTTTTCCGGTCCACAGCTTGAATAATAATTATCAAAGACATCTTGTCCTAAGTTCAGCATGTCCTTTTGAAACTATTTGAAACTATTAAAAACTATAAAGAAGATTCTGGGAAATATCTAATGAATAAAAACATCATTGTCCTTTTTCTTAAAAGTATCGCTTTTTAAAGAACTAATTTAAAAATATAAGAATTTCCACTTGAAAGAAGCTGTCATCTAGCTTGTGAAATGATCTGATAGTAGTTCCCAATTTCAGAATAATTATTTTGAAGAAACAAATATTACATGTTGGATATTATTTAACTATAACTGTGTAGCAGAAAATTGCTTTCTTATAAATTCCATATTGTACATACAAATTTATTTTGGTATTTACTCCTGTTTTAATACACACTTTATTGGTGGGTCAATATTTTACAGTACAATTGTTGACACATATGTAGAAGCCCTATGCCCCATGATCATCGGTATCTAGTTGCTGGAAGATACTCATTTCACAAGTCAGAAACCCCCTCTCTCAACGTACACCAGGATCCCAGGACCCTCTATCAGATCATATACCTTTCTTCCCCAGAGTCCTTTCCTTTGCTTTAGTGCAATAAGTTGTTTACTTCTTATGAAGACATATGCTACTATCCCTAAAGAAAACATAAAGGATTTTGGTTGTAAAGACATCAAGGGGGGCTCTGTGA
The DNA here is from genome assembly GCF_950295315.1 of Erinaceus europaeus. NCBI lineage: Eukaryota > Metazoa > Chordata > Mammalia > Eulipotyphla > Erinaceidae > Erinaceus > Erinaceus europaeus. The sequence continues at coordinate 62,677,950 of NC_080175.1, forward strand.
ATATTGATGAACATAACCAAATAGCAGAATTTCTAATAAATAACTTTAGATAAAACCCATTTTCTCCATAACATTAAATTTAAGAAAGAAGATAAAATAAATGTTAATGAATGCATACATGCATTATGCACAGCAACGTGATGCTTTTAAATACTCCTGAATATACACTGGAATGAATTGCTCTGCAAAATATAGCATATTTGACAGTATTTGGGGAAATTCTACTAAATAACTGTAGAAAATGCATTTTATTAATCGTATTAACAAGAATAATATGTGAACTAGAGTTTTTTAATTATAAGTTATATAATAAGTTTTTTAGTTATAAGTTATGTAATAATAAGTTTTAAGACATTTTAATATTAGTTGAGATTAGTTATTACAGTGCCTTCACTACTGTTGAATCATGGGTTAAAAAGTAATGAGTTAAAGTATATATATTTACTTATTTATTTTTGTCATCACTGTAGTGTCACTGTCCTGGCCTGATATTTTTCAGTGGGAGAAAAATAGAGAAAGGGAGAGGAAAAGACACCACAGCACTGAAGCTTCATCCAGTGCAGTGGGGGCTACACTCAAGCCTGGGCCTTTACAGGGGAAGACAATTGTATTATCCAGGGGCCAGGCAGTGGTTCATCTGATTATATGCACATATTTCAGAGTGTACGGTCCCAAGTTCAAGTCCTTGGTTCCCACTTTATGGGAGAGGGGGTTGCTTCACAGGCATTGTCATTTTCTCCCTCTCTACCTCCCCATCTCTCAATTTCACTGTCTCTAAAATAATTTTTTAAAGATTTATTCATTTATTCTCTTTTGTTGACCTTGCTGTTTTATTGTTATAGTTGTTACTGATGTTACCATTGTCACATAGGACAGAGGAATGTAGAAAGGAGGGGAAGACAGAGAGGGGGAGAGAAAGATAGATACCTGCAGACCTGCTTCACCACTTGTGAAGCTACTCCCATGCAGATGGGTAGCTGGGGTAAAATAAATATTTTTAAAATAAAGTCTTTAGATGATCATTTAAATAAGTTATACTAACCCAAAATACTTAGCAATAACTCTTTACTAATCATTTGAATGATTTTTCCAGATTTATTAATTTTTGTTGGAGAGAGATACAAAAGAGACTAGAACACTTCTTAGATATGGATTGAACCCAGGGTTTCTGAGGTCTCATGTATATAAGTCCTTTTCTCTGATACTGATTTTTCTCCCTTTCCCATTAATTGAGTAGTTGTTTATAAATGAGGGGTGGGGTTGTGAGTGGAGAGAGAGCTTCTCAAGTGAAAATAATCTAATTATTTTGAACTACATTATCATGTTGTCATATCTCTGTACTAGGGCATCATTATGATTATCACTTTGTATTCACAAATTTTCATTTGTAACTTTTTTTAAATTGTTTGTCTTGATTTAGAGGAGAGAGGGAAATTGAAAGGGTGGTGGGAAAGAGAGAGAGAGAGAGAGAGAGCTGAAGCACTTATTCTCACTTGTGCAGCTCCCCTCTTGTAGTTGGGGTTGGGGTCTGAGAGCTTGAACCTGGGTCAACTACATATACTTCTTTCTTTCTTTCTTTCTTTCTTTCTTTCTTTCTTTCTTTCTTTCTTTCTTTCTTCCTTCCTTCCTTCCTTCCTTCCTTCCTTCCTTCCTTCCTTTCTTTCTTTCTTTCTTTCTTTCTTTCTTTTAACTAGAGCTCTGGTTTTTCGTGTTTTGGGAGACTGAATCTAGGACTTTGGAACCTCAGGCATGAGAGTCTCTTTGTATAACCATTATGCTATCTCCCCCACCCCATACACCAGTATTTCTAATTCCCCTCCTCCCAACTTGTTGTCTGTTTCTTTGCTCACTATATCATATAATGTTCTTTGTCTTAATGTTTCATGAACCATATCTCTCAAAACGCCAGTTATAGTTTGTTTGGTACATGTGCCTGAAAAAACTTAAGGAAAACTGAAGTTATCTGGAGAAAAACTCAAGATCATTCTAAGTAGACTTTACACAATTTTTTGCCGTAATGTAATCTTTTTCCTTTTGTATAGGTTTAGATAATCACTTTGTTCTTTTTTCATTCATAAATGTTTATTTTCTGAAATGCCAGATGATTCCCTCCATCTTCTTGTACAAAAATGAAAGCAATGAGAAGAAAAAATGTAAAAATGTTGCAAATAACTGGTATATAGTTCATGGGATCATGAGTATGTCTGGTTGCAATAATGCTTTGTCTTCTGAGTAAGAAGAGAATTGGAAAGTCAATTCTCTCTGAGAATTATCACGTATTGATATATTCTGAAGAAAAAGACCTACTACTAACTCACATGTTTATCACTTACTTTAGTCATTGGATATATATATATATTTTTTTTTGGTTACCAGATAGTTTTATCAGTTTATCAAATGCTTAAGGAACACTAAACTATTTAAAAATTCATCTTCATAGTAATACTAAGAAAGCTATAGAATTATGTCCCTTGTATAGAGGAAAACTGGTGTATACCTAAATTCAATAATCAAATTTAGATAAAAAAAAATAGTAGGAATCACACCCAAATTTGTATATATATTTGCCTCCAGGGTTATTGCTGTAGCTCAGTGCCTGTACTACACTACGAACCCACTGCTCCTGGAGGCCATTTTTCCCACGTTTGTTGCCCTTGTTGTTGCCAGTTATTGGTATTGTTACCATAGATGTTGTTGTTGTTGGGTAGAACAGAGAGAAATCCTGAGAGGAGGGGGAGACGGGGTTCGGGGTGGGGGGAGAGAGAAAGACAGATGCCTGCAGGCCTACTTCACCACCTGTGAAGGGAAACCCTGCAGGTGGGGAGCCAGGTGCTCAAACCAGGATCCTTACTCAGGTCCTTGTGCTTTGTACCATTTGTGCTGACCCAATTGGTTTGTTTTAACATAGCACTGCTCAGCTCTGGCTTATGGTAGTGTGAAAGACTGAATCACACAGAGAATTTAAAATGTTTCAATCCTGTTCTGCATCCTGTGGTCTTAGGTACTATGTTTTACCAAAATAAACAGAACATCTGAATAGTAATATAAAATATTCAGGTCACATTCTAAACACCAATGTTTTTAATCCTCAGTTGAAATTGACCTTATCCATAGTTAAAATAATAAAATGCCTATCTTTCTCTACCCCTCTCTGTCTTCCCCTCCTCTCTCCATTTCTCTCTGTCCTATCCAACAACAAATACATCAATGACAACAACAATACTACAATAAAAAAGAATAAAATATATGAAGTTTGTTCTTCTTTTGTTTTTATTCACATTTTTAGTAATATTTCAATTTCAAATATTTGTTTTAAATTACAGTGCATATAATAGAATGTGACCATTATTAAGATAAAAGTAGTTGTAGTAAAATGTGTACATATGCAGGCAAGGTTATACACACACACAAAAACAAACAAACAAACAAAAAAACTACTAATGACAGATATTTCCCATTCGGAGAACTGTGGCAGAAATCCGGAAATAATCTGTTAAGACTTTCCTTCTTCACTACCTCCTATAGTCACAGATAATAGATAGTGCTATTCAGTTCATTACTTTCCATCTTCACTGCCACCTCCCTTTTTTCCAAAAATTTATTATTGAATTTATGTCTAGTGATTCTCTTTCATCTCTCTAGAATTCATTCTTTTCCCTTCAGATAAGAGATCAAATAATGTTTTCACTTTATTCTTCAGCCTGAAACCTTTTATATTCTTTTTCCAATTGCTCATACAACATCTCAATATCTTCCCTTGATTTTAATTTTTGACAGTTTAATTAACATGTAATTCATAGAACATTACAAGGTACAATTAAATATGAGTCTAGTCAGAATTGCTCAATCATCAACATAATTCTGAAACAATTTTCATCACCTTAAAGAGCAGTTCTGTCTCTGTTGACCTTCACTCTTCAATCTCCTCTATACCATCTGCCAAACTGAGGTAACCACAGTGTACTTCCTTTCTTTCTTTTATTTATTTTTCATTTCTACTAGCATTATCACTAGGGTTTATTATTTATATAATGACTCCTGCACTCCCAGCAACTTTTTTTGTCTTTTTTTTTTTATTTGATAAGAGAGAAATTGAGAGGGAAAGAGAAAGACACTCACAGCCCGGCTTTACCACTAGTGAAGCTTCCCCTTTGCAGTTGGGGGCCAGGGGTTTGAACCCAGGACCTTGTGCATGATAACATATGTGCTCAACTCGTGTGCCACTGCCTGGTCCTCACAATGTGCTTTCATATCTATGCTTCTGTGTGATTTTTAAAATTCAGTATGTATGTGAATGTGACCTTGTACTAACTTTTTTCACTTCTTGTTATCTTTGTTACTAAATTGTTACTAATTTTGTTACTAACACTTTTTTTAACTTTTAGATTTATCAAGTGTTTTCAAGGCTATTCTTGTTATAGATTATTTAAGCATTTGATTTTTTACTGTGTAATAACATTTCACTGTAGTATGTTTCACTTATTCTTGTATTGGTAGAGGAATATTTTTTTGCTAAACATTTTACTTTTACTATTGCTGTCACTGATATTTAAGCACATATCTTTTCTTGGATACAGACCTTTAATTCTCTTGCCATTGAAATTTCTGAATCAAACAATAAACCTATGATATTTTGAGTATGCTTTCGCCACAGTACCTGACCCATTTTACACTCTCAGTAGTATACATGTGGGTTTCAGCTTCTTCATAGTCTGAGAAATATGTATTATTTGTGTCCTTTTTTATTATTGCTATTTATTTATAAAATGGAAGTATTGACAAGACTATAGGATAAGAGGGGTACAGTTCCATATATTTCCCACCACCAGAATTCAGTATCCAATCCCCTACCTTGAAAGCTTTCCTATTCCTTGACCCTCTGGGAGTATGGACCCAGGATCATTATGAGGTGCAGAAGGTGGGAGGTTTGGCTTCTGTAATTGCTTCCCCACTGAACATGGGTGTTGACAGGTCGATCCATAATGCTAACATGTCTCTCTCTTTCCATAGTGGGGTAGGGATCTGGGGAGATGGGATCCAGGATACATTGGTGTGGTCGTCTGTCCAGGGAAGCCAGGTTGGCATTATGATCATGTCTGGAACCTGGTGGTTTAAGATGTAAGGCAGAACAAATTGTTGACTAATCATGAACCTAAAGACAATAATATTGCAGATGAAAATTTGGGGTCTCCGTTTGGGGAAAAGGTAGTAGGTCTGTTTTAGGTATATTCCAAGGTTTCCCATGACCTTACTAGTTTTTGTCTGAGCTTGACATCTAACATGCAGGTGACCTAAGTTGTTATCTGGGGAGATGATGTCATGGCTGTAAAAAGGGCTAGAAAACTGGATCAGGGAAGAGAGTAACTCCCAAATATGGGAAAAGTATATAAATATTGTTAACTTTAAGTCCCATCAATTTGATCTGAGACCCATAGTCAGCACAGGAGCATATGTAACCTCTGCATCCCTGTAGTTCTGGTCAGTCATTCTGTGGTCACAGCTAGAAACATTCCAGGCTGCACTAATTTTAGGACCCATCATCCTTGGGTGATTGGAAGAGGATGTTATCCAACCTCCCTTCAGAGAATGGAACATTTCCTACCCTTGTTTATCCACATTGAATGCAAGGTCCACAAGGGGTCCATTATGTTGTTCCTGATGGAGATGACCAGTGACAGTGGTGAGATGCATCCACTAGAGGTCTAGGCCCATCATGTCTGTGTGGGAATACCAGGTCTCCCTGACCAGGGCTCCAGGTGATGGGATGGCCTGATAGTGACTAAAGAGTCATCATTAAAGTATGCCAGTCTCTTGCCCTTATCCACTTTTTGTACTCCTTATTTTGTATGACAAGTTTAGCTTTGGAATGATTGAGGGACTTACAATAGGAGGTAGGTGAGGAGGATATCTAGGACTAGTAGAAACTATTTAATTAGGTACTCTATGGTGTCTTTTTAGATCTTTTTCTTGCTTGCTATATTTATTGACTCACTGCAAACTATTGTGCACTTCTGCTTTAAAGTATATGCTTTCCCCTAACTTATGGATACATGTACATATGCCATGTCTCATGAGCCCTTGTCTATGTGTAGGTTTTAAGGGGTTTCTTTTTTTGTGTGTGTGTTCTTCTAATGTGACCATCCCAGAATATATGAAGTAATACTGTGTCTTTTATTTGTATCTTATGAAGGCTAAAGATGTTGAACATTGTTAATGATTTTATTCGTCTTCCTTTGGACTTATTTTATTAGTGATTTAATATTGATTTAAAAATTATAAGACAATAGGGGTCCAATTCCACACATAGCTCTTCCACCATGAGTTCAACATCCTCACTCCCTCTATTGGGAACTACAAAAGTTCTCCCAACCTCTGGAATTTTGATGCTCTTTATGAAAGCTTTTCTCTCTAGACATTTATCTCATATATCTATATCTATATATGTATATATATATATATATATGTATATCTATATTTATTCACTTGGTCAGGACTGACCAAGTATTAGTATACTTGCTTCACCACTCAGAATGTCCCTATGTTTTGTTTACTATTATGTTCTAGTCATCTTGAAATTCGTAAAATACATTTGAACTAGTCCATTTCTTTTCTGTGTCTGTGCTCACTGTGAATATTGTGGGAAAATTGGTGTCTTATTGTTTCTTATTATTTACCCTTCCTTTAGATCTCTGTCTAGACACAAACACCTACAGGAAATTTGTTCTTACCTTTGTAGATTGCACTAGAACCATGGATTATGGGCTGACTTGGCACTGTCCATTCTAAGTCTTCTCTAACTTATAAGAATGAGATTGCCTTTCTTATCTGTTATTTTGCTCTGAGAACCCATAGTGTTATTTTGATCAGTATGGAGTTCAGTACCATAGTTAGTCATCATTTGTTGTACATTATATGGCAAAATTTTGTTGTTGTTGTTAAGTTTCTTTATTTTTATTTTATTTATTATTTGCCTCCAAGGTTATTGCTGGTGGGTGCCTGCACTATGAATCCACTGTTCGTGTGGCTTTTTTTTTTTTTCTGCTAGACAGAACAGGGAGAAATTGAGAGAAGAGGGGAAGATAGATAGAAAATCCCCTGCAGGTGGGGAACCGGGGGCTAGAATCCTTGCATGGGTCCTTGCACTTCATACTACATGTGCTTAACCTGGTGTGCCACTGCCCCGCCCATATGGCAAAATTAATTCACAACCTGGACATACACCATAGACAGCTAGTTACTGTCATTTATAAGTCATGTGAATATCAACAAACATAGCACTGTTCCTTTATTTTCTCTTCTTTTTTAATTCTTTTATTGATTTAATAATGATTGACATAACCATAGGATAAGAGGGGTACAACACCACACAACTCCCACCACCAGAGTTCTGTATTCCATGCCCTCCATTAGGGATGGGATATTTTCTTTAAGTGGTGATGACATGAAATTGGCGATCCCTATGATGTTGTAGCATTATCACTGATTTAGTTGAACTAATTAACATAAATTATTTAGAATTGTCTCGACCATTTCCTATATGGTAGCTGTTCAAATCTACAATTCCTTCTATTGAAAGAGTTGACTGCGTACACTGAAAAAAAAAAAAGAGGTGCTAGACTCTAGTAGAGAAGTGATGTAATTTAAGGAAATTTACTACACATACTACACTTTTTAACACTCTTTAAAATTAGTAATTTAATATTGATTTTGAAAATTACAAGATTATGTGGGCATAATTCCACAATGTTCCCATCACCAGAGTTCTGTGTCCTCATCCCCACCAAAGGAAATGGTAGCAATTCCTCCAAGGTCACAGATATAGGTTGGCTATTTCTGAAACTATTCAATAATCTATATATTCTTTGCCCATTTTTCTACACTCCTGCCTTCACTTCCTTTCTAAGTCACACCTATACCTATTATTACTTCCAAGTGTCCTTTCTTTATTTCCTCTTCTCTCTCAGGTAAGAGAAGCAATGCCTGGCTTCCTCTGATGTTTTCCAGATTCATTTCCATTTCAGTGATGGTATTAAAACAAAATTCCTGGTGACAAACACTTTGAGTCCTAGTTTAATTGAGATTCAGAACCCTCTGATCTTATTTCCCTATTCCTAACCCCCCCAACTACACCCCCCCCCAGGAGTATGGGGCCAAAATTCTATGGAGGTGCAGAAGGTAGGAGTTCTTACTTCTGTAATTGCTTTCTTCACTGGACATAAACATTGGCATGTTGATTGGCATATACCCCCAGCCTGACTCTCTTTCCCTAAGGGGTCTGGAGAGGTGGGGTCCCGGGACATATTGGTGAGGTCCTCTACCCTTTAGGTCAGGGTGGAATCATAGTACATCTGCATTTGGTGGCTGAAAGGCAGTTCGATTTGCATGTGTTACTGTATATTACCTGCATTTCTACTGCTAAGAGGAAAGGTAATTACACACACACAAAAAACTTCTTTTCATGAAGGCAAAATTGGGAGGCAGGGATCAACCCTAGAGGAAAGAGAACTTAATGCTAAATGTAAGTATAGGAGTCTTATAAAGAGGATGTGATTCATTCTGTTTAAAATTCTATGTAGATACTAGTCAACTTAACAAAATAGTAGCACAATTTTAGAAACTTAATTTTGCAAAATCAATGCCAATCAACTTTCAAGAACTTCTTTTTTACGTATTTAGTCAGTGTGCTTGATACTACTTCTGAGTATTTGAAATTTAGTTTAATTTACTTTCAATATACCAATCGTAATAACATCATTACAAAAAAAAAAAAAAGAAGAAGAAGCTGACAGAATACATAATGCAAGGGATGCAAAATTTACTTACCCACTAATATAAAAACCCTAGTGCCTTCTCTGTCTTCTATATGGACATGACAACTTTATTTTTTCATATCTCTCCTGGGAGAATGTATCTGAGATTCTCTCAGCAATATCATCCTTCATTCATTGCATTCAGATCTTAATCTACACTTTGTCTCCTTAAGGAACATCTGTCTGGCTCTATTGTCTCCCTCTGTTTATACACTTCCAAAATGAAATTGGTGATGTTCAGTGTAGTTAGTGCTCTTCATTCAGCCCATTTATTTTACATTAAAAATGCAATATCTGTTGTGATATTCTGTTAAATTTTAATTTTGTTAAAGGTGTGAGTTACCCTATTTTACACAGCAAGTACTTCCAGTGCCTGGATACTTATTGTAAGAGTAACTTAAAATGTCATGACCTTTAAATATGTTAAAAAGCCACAGGGTTTAATGCTTTTAAACTTACAGAGATATGAGTGTAAGGAAGGAGAGAGTAAGAGGGTAAATACTGCCTATCAAAAATGCATTGTGTACTACAATTAGATTCTAAATTTTCCAACAAATATATAGCCAGGTGAGGTCCCTAAAATAATCTGTAAAGATGAAACACTACATAATTTTGAATGCTCAACAATTAAACTTGACAACATAACATTTATGTTGGAAATAAAATCAAACGTCATGTGATTTCACATACATGTGGGAAAGATATAAAGAAGTAAAGCAAAGGAACTGAACCAAACCAAACAAAAGCAAGTCCTTATACAGAGAGAACAGAATACTGATTCTCAGGTGATGGAAGCTTAAGGACTCCATGAAATGGTAAAGGGTTTCAGTTGTGTGTTGGTAAATAGAAACTAAATGGTTATCCTGCTATTATGTATACAGATGCCAAAGTTTAATTACACAACATTATAACCCAAAGTTAACCTCAGTCAAAACTTATTAAAAGTAAAATTTTTTAAATATTTTAAAATGTAGTTATAACATAGATCATTGTCATAGGGATTATTGAAATCACAGTAAGCTATAAATATCTTTAAGCACCAAGTAATAATAGCAAAAGTATTACTTAAATAGGAAGTCCTTAAATTGACCTTCTGAAAAGCAAGCAATGCAACATCCATTCAAATTTCAGTGAAAAACTTTCTGTGAAGGGTTTGAATAATAATGTACAGTCAGACACTTCACTTTTTAATCATCTTATATTCACTGATAGAACTTGAAAATACTACATAGACAGCTAATATATCCATTAACCTGTCTTAATCAAATATCAGATGTCTTACATGGATCTTCACTAGGTGGTAAATCAAAGTGAAGATACAGTTGAATTTTCTTTAAAAATGTCTGACACATTTTGAAATAAAAACAGAAAGATGCCCTTTGAAATGTCAACATGAGAAGGTATGACTGTGATAGTCTAATGATAGTGTTTGAGACAAATGCATATATTGCATTGTTGCAAAGCTAATATCAAATCTACATCTCATTTATAATTCCCAGGGAACCCCATACATTCTGAGAGAAATTCTATAATCCTATAATCTTTCTTAAAAGTTTCAAGACATTGATTAAAAACAACTCTTAAATACCAACACTTTCATAAAATAGAATGCTAATTTTACCACTGTTTTCACAAAACAAAATTTATATAATCTACAACAAGTAATAAGAAAGCCTGTTTATTTTCCAGGGTGTTAAATTTTCCTTTCAATATTGTAACAAAGTACTGCATTTTTCAGAGTAGAGAAAGTTGAAGAATTTGCTTTGTATAATTAATTATAAAGGTATGGTGCCACATTCTAATAAATGCAAGTGGTTAACTCATATTAAACAGTGGCTGAAGGATTAATTTCCTTTTCACTATAACTTAATTTTCTCTAACAAATTGGAATCTAATGTTTCAGTGCTACATTCTAATTCAGGTAATTTCACATGAAATATTGTAACTAGCTAATTCTAAATGCTCTCAGAGCATTTTAGAAAGAATTCACAGGGAGCCCCAGGTTTGCAAGGAATATAAACATACTTAGAAAAGCACCCACTAGAGGCTTAAGGAATGTGGCTTGGTGACTACTTTTGGACCTAACATAGGAGATCCCGGTAGATTGCCAGTGATGATCCAGTTTCCTTCTCTCTCCTTCTTTCTCTCCCTCTCTCTCTCTCTCTCTCTCTCTCTCTCTCCCATCCTCTCTCTCTCTCATGTTAATAAATATTTTTAAAGGGTTGTAGTTGGAAATTTGGTTAAAAGGTTAGTATATCCTATAGAAAGAAAACAAGTCTGCAGAAGTAAATAACTTCTGGGTTTATAAAGGTTCTTAGTCCAGCCCCCATCATCCCTGATTAACAAGTTTATAGTTTCATGGGTTGTCACAGTCCTTGTGGTTTGCATAGTTGATGGTGAATGGGCACTGCGTTAGATCACAAGTCACTGGTAGATGGTCTTACATCAGCCATCTTGTCTCCTCATGCTAACTTATAGTTATATTCTATCTTTGGTGCTATGGGATAAATATACAGAGATGAGATAAAACTGATTCCTGGGCGAATGGGTGAATATGTGGAAGGAGAAAAGAGCTTGCATTCCCCATAAAGAATTTTGGCCCATAGTCCCAGAAAGAGATAAAAAATAGGGAAGCTTCCAGTTGAGGGGATGGAATACAGAACTCTGGTGGTGGGAACTATGTGAAACCGTACCCCTGTTATCTTACAATCTTGTTAATCATTATTAAATAACTAATAAAAAAAGATATTGTATGTGCTTGCTTATACAATCTTCCCCTCCTCTTTTTTATACATATGCTATTAAAGTTACTTAAAAAATTAATTCATTAAATTCTCTGAACAGAATATGATGGTAAACAACTTTTATACCATGGAAAAGATTTAAAATGACCTTCAGTTCCTATTATGATGTAATCAACTAGTACATTTATTTAACTTTATGAAATAATAATTTGGAATTGATCAGAATATATTAAAGCTTGAGCAATTTTATATAGCTTTAGAATACCCCATAACATTAACCAGCATTTTAAGAGTTAAGTTATCCACAGCATATAAAGCAAAGATCTAAGAATCTGTTAACAGGTTTCTAAGTCATAGATACAAACTGCTAAGGTGAAACCGAAGGGCCTAGGATTACATTTCCCTGAAGTCTTCTGTCAGGAAAGCTTCCAGTGCTCCACCTGAATGCTCCTGAATTCCCAGCCCCACATCCTGAACCTTATATAGGGTTAAAGAGATATGGGGAGGGGGGGATGGGATATACAAGATCTATTCTAAATTAATTTCAACTCATTGGGTAATTCTGTAAAATGACCCATATTTCAGTTCCTTAAAAGCTCATGTAAAGAGCTTCCACCCAGAAGAAATAGGTGATACTTCTGATCTTCTGAGCCTGTGACCCATTCCCTTGGTTGTGAGTTACATATACTAAATGTGGTGACAGTTTCCTTTTTAAAATAAACCATTTTTCATCTGTTATTAAAACCTGACCCTAGGGGCCAGGTGGTGGTGCACCTGGTTGAGTGTACATATTACAGTGCACAAGGACCTGGGTTCAAGCCCCCAGTCCCCACCTGCAGGGGAAAAGCTTTGAGAGTGGTGAGGTCTTTATCCAATAAATAAATAACGATAATGCAAAAAAAAAATTTAAAAAAAAACTTGACCATAGAGCAGTTAAAATTCTTTTTTTCCAAGAATTCCCTCTTTTAAAAAGAGACATTAACAGGCAGCTGGTTGGATCCTTGTATCTCAACCCTGCAGAGTGAAGAGCTTCCCTTCCCAGTCTGGGTGAAGGCAACTTCTTTGTTTTTAGTGGTCCTCCCTGTTCCTAAAGTAGTGGTCCTAATTCTCTTATTTATGCGCACAGGCTTCCCAAGGGCATGCTCCACTACCTTAGTTATACCTTTCAAAAGTTAGTTCCCAAAGTCACTTGAATTCAGCTTGCTTACACTGATCAAGGTGAATGACTGAGGAAATAACCTACTATAGAGCAACACAGTTTTGGCATTTAGCTTAACAATACCTGAATCTAGTTACTTGAAAAATTGCTTAGTAATAAAACCACCCAATCCAAGTAAAGGAATTGAGTGATTGGGTCTATTGTTAAGAATCTCACCTTGTCCCTTTATCCCTTTCTCCTGCTATTCTGTTTGTTTAACATGGATGTTACCCTTCTTTTGTTTCCTTGTTTCTCAAGCTAGCCTGCCTTAAAAACATGAAACAAAATTGTCACATTTGCTCAATCCAAATATAACTCTAGAGGATAAATTATGGAGCTCTGCAAAAATAGAAAAGCCAGTGTGTCCCAAGAATTCAGTAAAAATAATTTTTAAAATATGTATATAGTATTTTATTTTATTTTTTTGTCTTAGTGATTATTGCTGGGGTTGAGTGCCTGCACTACAAATCTACTGCTCCTGGAGGCCATTTCTTCTGTTTTTATGGGACAGGACAAAGAAAAATTGAGAGGGGAGGGGAAAGTGGAAAGGGAAAGAGGAAAGTAGATACCAACAGACCTGCTTCACTACTTGAGAAGCATGCGGAGAGCCAGGTTCAAACCAGGACCCCGTGCTTCATACTATGTGTGCTTAACCTGGTGCAACACTGCCTGGCACCCTATATAACATATTAAAGACTGTGGAATTCTCCATTTTAATATTAAAAATGATAAGAGGAAAGATTTAAGGCCGGTTTTTCAGAGTGCTTTAAAGCGCTGGACATTCATGCCAGTACAAGCAATGCAGATGAATTGGAATTCAAATGAATGGTATACGGACTGTAAAGTGTTCCTTGAAAGAAAAGTGATACCATATGAAAGTTTTCAGACGTTGTTATATATTATTTTACAACATGAGAGATGTGAAACCTTCAGTAAATATTGTTGAGTATTTTAAGTTTGCTTTTGAAAATATGTATCAGTTATACAAGAAATAATCTCTGCAGCTGGGCTAATGTTTGTTAGAGAAACAGGGAATAGCATGATGTTGGTGGTATTTGCAGAGTCAGGGAGTCTTTGTTTGGTTACATTTATCCTCACTGTAATTGTTCTTTCAGATGTGCAGAAATGCCTGTCAGTGTCCCTCCAACTCTATAGCATATAAGGACTTTGAAATCAAGAAGAGAGCAGATAGGTCTACAGAAGCAGTTGCTGAAAATCAGAAATAATGGTGTTGAACAAAATGATAATCTGAGGTTTCTATCATTTAAAATATAGACAGAGCTGGAGAGACAGCTTAGTGGGTAGGGATTTTGCTTTGCAAGTGTAGTCCACATTCGAATTTAGACACCATATGGGACTATCATGGTACTGAGAAAATATTGGTGGTGTGTCTCTTGCCTTCCCCACCCTCATCCCCTACCCCCACCACTTTCCTCACATCCAGTGCCTCTATATGAAAGGAAATACTATCTGAAACTGGTAATGGTGAGGTTATGTATGTCTAATGCCCTGGTTCTGAAATCTAAATAATAAGATAAAAATTAACTAAATTTCAGAGAATAGGCCCAAGACTGAGTACCGGTATAGTATGAGGTTTCAGTAAATGTTGGCATCATGCATGGGAAAGAAAAAAAAAAAAAGGGAACTCTGAGGCAAGTAGGTGAAGTAGAGGGGAGAGTGATGTGTTCTGTTGGTTTGAGACAGATATCTGACGGACATACCCTGAAAGTGAGAAACTCTAGGGAGAGCTATTGGTGATCATCATGGGGAAGAAAGTACCTATCTGGAGTTTATGCAGTGAGAAGAGACCAGCATTCAGGGGGAGTACATAGGAGCTTCCAGAAAGACAAGCTGATGCAGTCCAGTCCAGATCAAAGAACAATTAAAGGTGTCACAAAAAGAAACACAGAAAAATGTGGCAGACCTAAAAACCAAAGGAAGTGAGTGCTTAAAGAAGGAAACACAGCAGGGCCCTGTGATGAATAGAGGCACAATAAGGGAAAAGTCAAAGAATACTCTTTAACTGTTGAAATAAAATTGCATATCAAATGAGTCATTTCCTCTTGCGTTTACTCATTTGGATTTTATCTGTTGTAAATTCTTTTTTCTATTTATCTCACTGAAGTAAAAGGATTTGGCAGTAGTTTAACATTTTAATTAGCAATAATCATGTTTTGGATAAACCTCATTGGCTAGAATACTGCCACTGTTTAAAGCTGTAGTATTTGAAATTTTAAAAGTTGGCAGAAATTATTACCATTCTTCATGAAAATGTCAGACTATTATTTATTTAAAGTGATGCTAATTGTTTGGGATGGGACATATCTTTGTCCTCAATTCAGATGAGCTGTGAGTTGTTTAATTCATCCCTAGTACTCTGTGGTTTGTTTATTTTCTGACTTTTAAGTGAATAGTAAAACTGTCTCTAAATTGATTGCATAATTATTATGGATACATCTAAAGCTAAAAAGCAAAAATATAGATCTACTATGTGCCAGAAGACTTCATGTTTTTAAAAAAACTTCAAAGAACTTTCAACTAGTCATTTGACAGGAACAAAGGAAAGTAACCATCAAGTGTGAATAATATTCAGTTCACAAATTAGTCAAAATATCTGAATATCACTCATACAGAAAATTCAAGAACCATTACATTGTAGAATAATAGGATACATATTCAAAATGAGTGCATGGCATGAAATATTTACTGAGCTATTACAATCTCAAATATTAAAAATCAATAGTAAAGTAAATAACTCCAATTAATCATAAAACACCAAAACTTCATAATATATTCTGATTTTATGAAGAAATATTCAAAGTCTCATGTTATCAATGTATTTAAGTGACATAAGAAAATAACTCTAGTTATGCTGTAAATAGAATTCTTATATGAAATACAGCTTAGGAACAATTCCTAGAATTTAGTCAGTATTCACAGAGTAATCATTTCCACAGTCTACATTGATTATGAATAAATTAATGTTTTATGGTGTGGTGCATCTGATGCCCAATCAGCTTATGAGTAGTTCTGTTAGATCCACCCCGAAATGAAATCTATAAATTCTCTTAAAGACTGTAATTGCCATCCATCTAAAAATGCTTTCCTTATATGGCGAAAATTAAAACTAAAGGTCTAGACATATTCACTGACAGGTTTTTACTTAGAATTGAATAAGCATTGTTTCATTGTATTTGCAAGGAATATACTTGTAAATCAGTGAGGGTCTTCATAGAAGGACATGCAAACTTAAAAAAAAGTGAAAAGCATGCAAAATAAAAGACGTAAATGAAAACATTTGCATAATTGTATAAGGATTTACTTGTTTATGAGATAGAGAACCAGAACAGACCAACAACGAAAGGAACCAGAGCAGAGCATCACTCTGATATATTTGATGTGAGGAATGAAGTCTAAGGACCATGTGCTTAAGTTTTTGTTTGTTTGCTTGCTTATTTGCTTTATTGGGGGGATTAATGGATTAACATACAGTTGTGGCTACAATTTCTGATCTCCCTGTGACAGGTATCTCTTGTCCCCAGTTTAGGTCCTTTTACAACATCATGCACCCCATATGCTTAAGTTTCAACTGAATGTCTGTGTTCTTATAGGCAAGTGACCATGTAAAATTAAAAAGCTAAAAACAATATATCTACTGAACAAGAGGCTTAATACTTAGAATACATACCTTGTATACCTTCTTGACCTGAAATTTGATCCCTGGTTACCTATATGACTAGAGTACAATGGCTTTGGTTTCTCTAAGTCAGTCACTGGATCTTTAAAATAAGTGAATAAAAATGGGATTAGTTTTTTATTTTATCAACAAAATACCTCACGATGGTGGATTCCTGCTTTGTCATATACAATACCCAGGTTCAGGCTAGGCCCTAACCACAGTAGAAGCTTTGGTGCTATGGTGTTTTTTCCCCCTTTCCTGTTTCTCTCTGTATGAAAGAAGTCAGATAGGAACATAGAAATGCTGGCAATGGCATAAAAATAATTACAATAAATATCAATAGTAAGTAAAAATATGGAGACAATGCTTTAGAAACCTTTATACAGGTAAGAATTTGTTTTTATTTCTTGTGTGCATGAAAAATGTCACAACTATCATCATTTTACACAAAACAAACATAAATGTTTGTTTTTTTCCCTCCCCCTGAATCAAATGTAAACAGAGCCTAGATGGTCGCATTGAAGTCAAAGGACAGCATGGAAGCTCAGCACTGCATATTAAAGATGTGAAGTTGACTGACTCTGGGAGATACGACTGTGAAGCTGCCAGTAGAATTGGTGGGCACCAAAAGAGCATGTACCTTGATATTGAGTGTAAGTTATTGTTTTCATTTTGTTTGTTTATCAAAAAAAAATTCTGCTTTGAAAACTTTGATTCTCCCCTCTCCCCACCCAGGGAAACCAAGATAGATATATGGTTTATATTTTAGCGTTTAATGCATGACCTCAGATTGGATACGGCCACTGCAAGCCAGTAATGAGAGACATCTAGTGGATATTATACGACAATTCACATTACAATATATTTAATGGTCTTGATACTGTTTTTCCTGAAAGTTGGGACTATTTAATGATATCTGGTAGAAAACACTATAGACTAAAATGTAATTATCAGTGGAAAACCAACACCCTTAGACTGTTTTTTTTTTTTTATCTACTTGTAATATCCATAGTGGTGCATCACACATGCTTTATATATATTTTTGTCCTTATGCTAATCATGTTGCTGTTGAAATTGCCTTATTGAGAGATACATAATAGACTATTTTATTTAGTTATATTATTTAAAACAGTGCTTCTGATACTCTATTTTTCAAGGGTTGATTGTTTACAAAGTATATGTTACTTTGGATCACAGGTACAGTTCTCTCCTAGAAAAGTTTACATATTGGTTATTCAACCTGCTTATTTTGTTCTGCAGTCAATGTTTATAGTAAATCTCACTAGAAAAATTAGCAGCATATCTTGTTTAGATAGGAAAAATGTGTTCAGTACAAATTTTTAAATTCTTCACACATTTTACTGAGGTTTTCATTCATTATCACTGCATTGATTAGAGACTAATGATGGAAATGTATTTTAAAAAATAATAGTTTATTTCCCTGCAGTTGTTTTTTATAAAGTTAAGTACTTTTCTATTATTTGAAATGTTCTAGATGATTCTGAGAGCACTTGAATATCTTTGTCTTTTTGAAACTGTTTAGTTTTATTCTACTTTACTAAGATTGTTTTGAGATAGAGAGAGACAAAGAGGCAGAGGGAGAAAGGGAAAGATACCACAGCACCAAAGCTTCCCTCTGCGCCCTCTGTATAGTGGGGGTTGTATTCGAACCTGGGTCATATGACTAATCAAGCATATAATTTCTCAGGTGAGCAGTCTTGCTAAACTGCCATTCAACTGTTTCTGTTTATTTTTCAAAATCTGCAGACATTCAAAGGCAGGATGGTAGATCAAGTTTCTGTCATACTATATAGCTCGTTTTTCTAGTGTTCCCTTTCTCACAATTCTTCTGTTTTAGATTCTCATTGTTCCCACATTTGGGCAAAAAAAATACACTGTTCACTTCACCATCCTTATCCTAATCACAGCTGTGCCTTTTACTATTTTATAGGTTCACAGGTTCTAGAGATTTTTCTGGGGTTTATAATATCTCTGCTGAATACAAACTATATTAAAGGACTTGTCACATATTTTTTCCCCTCTCACAGACAAAAATGTACCAAACTTTCCTGACTGTAAGCCATATATTTAAGGGACTCTGAGGATGCATTCTGTTGATAGGTCATACTTTATAAATCTTTTATGTGACTTAAATTTAATGTAATGCTTTCTGTGTTTTAGGCCTACCATTTTATTTTTGGTGCGTCTTTTTCATGTTATGTTTCTATTGTTCTACCTTCTTGTGAAATACATCCAAATTTTTAATATTTATTTTTATTTAGATATTGAAAGAACATCTTTACACCTTCCTCCCCCCTTTTCTTTTCTCTCTCTCTCTCTCTCTCTCTCTCTCTTTTTTTTTTTTTCTTAAATGATTTTCTGGGGACTATAGTATACAAATCTAACATTTTTTTTTAAATTTTTTATTTAAGAAAGGATTAATGAACAAAAACATAAGGTAGGAGGGGTACAACTCCACACAATTCCCACCACCCAATCTCCATAACATACCGCCTCCCATGATAGCTTTCCCATTCTCTAGCCCTCTGGGAGCATGGACCCAGGGTCGTTGAGGGTTGCAGAAGGTAGAAGGTCTGGCTTCTGTAATTGCTTCCCCGCTGAACGTGGGCGTTGACTGGTCAGTCCATACTCCCAGTCTGCCTCTCTCTTTCCCTAGTAACGTGTGTCTCTGGGGAAGCTGGCTCCAGGACACATTGGTGGGGTCTTCAATCCAGGGAAGCCTGGCCAGCATCCTGGTGGCATCTGGAACCTGGTGATTGAAAAGAGAGTTAACATACAAAGCCAAACAATTTGTTGAGCAATCATGGATACCAAGCTTGGAATAGTGGAGAGGAAGTGTTAGGGAGGTACTCACTGCAAACTCTAGTGTACTACTGCTTTCAGGAATATATTTTGCAGTAGTTTATGGATATGTGTGCACATAAGCTCTCTCTCACAGAAACTGGTGTATATCTAGGTTATGGGACTTTGTTAGAAAGTGAACTACCTGAGATGAAATTAGAGTGTACTATAAAAGGAAAGGTCTCACCCAAGTAATTAAGCTGAAGGGTTGTCATTCGACACGTGAAGTCTCTGGACACAGTCTGAGGTGAAGCATGTTGAGGTGGCAATCGTTGTGTTGGTTAGGTTGTGATCGGCGGATGCAATATTATTTGGTTTGGATTGGGAGATGCATACGGGAAAGTGGGCCCTATCCAAGGGTTCCAGGACTGGGGGAAGTAGGGGCTCTATAGTGGAGATGTGAGGTTCCTGCTGTCTTAGGGTTCAAAAAGACAATCGATCACATTATTTGTTAATTGGGTTAACTTTGAAAAGTCCTTTTGTTATGGTTTGCTGTACAGTATCCAGTATCTTGTATATAGCTGTGCTATTGGATGCTTCTAATCTACTTGGTCTAGGTTTTGAGAGAGTTCGTATATCAAATACACAGCCTATATATTAAAAGGATTCAGTTTGTGTTTTGAGAAACTTTGAGACATACAATTGATTTTCCCCCTCTCATATTAATTAACTACTGATTTATATGTCTACATTTTACTAGGAGTGTACATACACCATTCCCTCCACCGAAGGACTGTGACCCATCCCTCCCGCCCACTCCCACCCCCCACTGGCCCAGGAAGCTACATGTCTACCCCTCACCACTGGGTTTTTACTTTGGTGCCCTACTTACAATTTGATCAGGTCCTGCTTTTAGTTTCCCTTTCAGATCTTCTTAATCAACTTATGTTGATGAGTGGGATCATCCCATACTCATCTTTATCTTTCTGACTTAGTTCACTTAACATAATTCCTTCTAGCTCTGTCCAAGATGGGTCAGAGAAGGTGGATTCATTGTTTTTGGTAGCTCTATAGTATTCCATTATGTATATATACCACAGCTTTCTCAGACACTCATCTGTTGTTGGGCACCTGGGTTGCTTCCAGGTTTTAGCTATTATGAATTGTGCTGCTATGAACATAGGAGTACACACCTCTTTTTGGTTGGGTGTTATGGAGTCCTTGGGGTATAACCCCAGGAGAGGAATTACTGGATCATATGGAAGGTCCATGTCTAGCCTTCTGAGAGTTTTCCAGACTGCTCTCCACAGAGGCTGTACCAATTTACAACCCACCAGCAATGCAAAAGGCTTCCTCTATCCCCACAACCTCTCCAGCATTTGTTGCTGCTGTCCTTTTTGATGTATACCATTCTTACAGGAGTGAGGTGGTTTCTTAGTGTTGTCTTAATTTGCATTTCTCTGACAGTCAGTGACCTAGAGCAGTTTTTCATATGTTTGTTAGCCTTTTGGATCTCCTCTGAGGTGAATGTTTTGTTCATATCCTCTGCCCATTTTTGGATGGGGTCATTTGCTTTTTTGGTGCTAAGTTTGCTGAGTTCTTTATATATTTTGGTGATTAGTTTCTTGTCTCATGTATGGCATGTGAAGATCTTCTCCCATTCTGTGAGGGTTCTCTCTGTTTGTTTAATAGTTTCTTTGGATGTGCAGAAGCTTTTCAATTTGATGTAGTCCCATTGGTTTGTTTCTGCTTTAGTCTTCCTTGCAATTGGGTTTGATTCATCAAAGATGTCCTTGAGGAGTAGGTGGGAAAGTGTTTTACCAATGTTTTCCTCTAAGTATTTGATTGTTTCTGGTCTGACATCTAGGTCTTTGATCCATTTGGAGTTGATTTTTGTTTCTGGTGAGATAAAGTGGTTCAATTTCATTCTTCTGCATGTTTCAACCCAGTTTTCCCAGCACCATTTATTGAAGAGAGCCTCCTTTTTCCATTTAATCCTTTGGGCCCCCTTATCAAAGATTAGATGCCCATAGGTGTTGGGATTTACTTCTGGGCTTTCAATTCTGTTCCACTGGTCTGTGTGCCTATTTTTGTTCCATTACCATACTGTTTTGATGATGATGGCTTTATAATATAGTTTAAGGTCTGGGAGTGTGATGCCTCCATTTCTGTTTCTTTTCCTTAAGATGGTTTTGGAAATTCTAGGTGTTTTCAGGTTCCAGATAAATGATTGTAGTGTTTGTTCTATTCGCTTAAAGAAGCTTGGTGGAACTTTGATGCGTATTGCATTAAATTTGTATATGGCTCTGGGGAGAATATTCATTTTGATGATATTTATTCTTCTAATCCATGAGCATGGGATATCTTTCCATTTCTTGGTATCAGTTTCTATTTCCTTGAGTAGCGACTCATAGTTTTCAGCATACAAGTCTTTCACTTCTTTGGTCAACTTTATTCCTAGGTATTTGATTGATTTTGCTGAAACAGTAAATGGGAGTGATTTCTGGATGTCTTCTTCTTCAGATTTAGTGTTTGCATAAAGAAATGCCACTGATTTTTGTACATTGTTTTTGTATTGTTATACCTTGCTATATTGCCTTGCTATATTGCCTAATAACTTCCAGTAATTTTCTACTGGATTCTTTAGGTCTTTCTATGTATACTATCATATCATCTGCAAATAGTGAGAGCTTGACTTCTTCCCTTCCAATCTGTATTCCTTTGATTTCTTTCTCTTGCCTGATTGCTATGGCAAGAACTTCCAATATTATGTTGAAGAGTAACGGTGACAGTGGACAGCCCTGTCTAGTCCCTGATCTGAGGGGGAATGCTTTCAGCTTCTGTCCATTGAGTATGATGTTGGCTGTAGGTTTGCTATATATAGACTCCACTATCTTGAGGAATTTCCCATCTATTCCCATTTTTTGTAGAGTTTTGAGCATGAATGGGTGTTGGATTTTGTCAAAGGCTTTCTCTGCATCTATTGAGATAATCATGTGGTTTTTGGCTTTGCTTTTATTGATGTGGTGAATGACATTGATTGACTTATGGATGTTGAACCAGCCTTGCATTCCTGGGATGAATCCCACTTGGTCATGATGAACAATCTTTTTGATGTGTTGCTGTATCCGGTTGGCCAAAATCTTGTTTAATATTTTGGCATCTATGTTCATCAGAGATATTGGTGTGTAGTTTTCCTTTTTTGTTCTGTCCCTATCAGCTTTTGGTATCAGAGTGATGTTGGCTTCATAAAAGGTGGAAGGGAGTATTCCTGTTTCTTCAATCTTATGGAATAGCTTCAGAAGTATGGGTATTAACTGTTTCCTGAAAGTTTTGTGGGAATTCGTTTGTGAAGCCATCTGGTACAAATCTAACATTTTAGTTTAAACAATGTTGATAATCTGACCCTTTATGTTAAGGATAGAAATTATGTATTTTTAAAAATAGTTTTATTGAGGGGTGGTGATTTACAGTACAGTTGTTGACAGATGGGTATAATTTCTCATCTTGCCATGATAGGCATGTGCAAAACACTCTCAGCCCAAATTTAAGTACTTTTCTACTAACATGTCCTGTACTGTCACCGTCTCCCCAACCTTTCCTTACATGCCTAGATTCTTATGCTTTGGTACAAGGCACTAAACCTGAATAATACTTGAAGGAATTATGTTAAGTGAGATAAATCAAAAAGAGAAGAATGAATATAGGATAATTGAAGATGGAACTTAAGAAATAAGAACAGAAATGGGAAACATAATGTGACTATGCATTCTTATAGATTCCTTCACAACTGCCCTGCATTTTTTTTTCAATTTCTATTTATAAAAGAGGAAACAATGACAAAACCATAGGATAAGAGGGGTACAATTCCTACCACCAGAACTTCATATCTCACCTCCTCCCCTGATAGCTTTCCTATTCTTTAACCCTCTGGTAGCATGGACCCAGGGTCTTTATGGAGTGCAGAAGGTAGAAGGTCTGGCTTCTGTAATTGCTTCACTGCTGAACATGGGCATTGACAGGTTGATCTATACTCCCAGCCTGTCTCTCTTTTTCCCTAGTGGTGTGGGGCTCTGGGGAAGTGGGGCTCCAGGACACATTGGTGGGGCCATCTGCCCAGGAAAGGCCAGTTGGCATCATGGTAGCATCTGGAACCTGGTGGCTGAAAAAGATTTAACATGGGGGTCAGGCGGTGGAGCAGTGGGTTAAGCGCACATGGTGCAACGCGCAAGGACCTGCTTAAGGATCCCGGTTGCAGCCCCCGGCTCCCCACCTGCAGGGGAGTCGCTTTACCGGCTGTGAAGCAGGTCTGCAGGTGTCTTTCTCTCCCCCTGTCTGTCTTCCCCTCCTCTCTCCATTTCTCTCTGTCCTATCCAACAGTGTACAGCATCAACAATGGTAATAATAATAACCACAACGAGGCTACAACAACAAGGGCAACAAAAGAGGGGAAAAATGGCCTCCAGGAGCGGTGGATTCATGGTGCAGGCACCGAGCCCAGCAATAACCCTGGAGGAAAAAAAAAGATTTAACATATATGTCAAACAAATTGTTGACTAATCCTGAACCTAAAGGCTGGAATATTGCAGATGAAGATTTGTGGTCTCATCTGGTGTCAGAACTCAAACCTGGCCAACACTCCTTGCAAGGCATATATCCTACCCCATGAGATGTCTCTCTAGTTGACATTTATTTAAAGATATGTATTCACTATGCCTTCTCTAATTTCTGATAATTGCACCCATAATAACTGTAGTCACTATCAGATGCATTATTCTCTAACCCCTTTCAGGTTTTGATATCAGCTGTTAATGCTTTGATTAATATGAGTTCAGGTGTGATAATGGAAAACGCTAGAAGAAGAAGAAGGTGTGATAATATTTATGTTTATCTTTGTGGGAATGTACTAAGCTTCTTAAATCATTATATTTATATTAATCAATACATTTCAGTTATTTATGATCTTTATTCAGTTATTTTTCTTATTCTGACCTCCTTTTTATCTCTAGTTTCAATTATTATGTGTTGGACTTTATTTATTTATTTATTTGCCTCATAGATTTCTGAGGCACTGTCTAGTCTGCTGTATCTTATTTTCTACTAATCTCCAGATTAGATAATTTCTGTTATTTCCTCTGTAGTTACATGATAATTCCATAATCCTTGTTTTCTGATGCTCAATCCTTTCTGTGAGTTATATATTTTTTGTTTTGCTTTAATATATTAAGTTTTTACTTTGAAATTAGTGATTTAATTCCCTACATTTTTTCTCTTCCTATTATTGTTCATTTTTTTCATTTAGGTATGATATATAAAGATGTTAACAGGAGCATCATCCTGTTGCATGCAACACCAGGAATCAAACTTGGGGCATGGTGCCTATGGTTCCATTACTCTAACCACTGTACTATCTCCTGGGTCAAGGCATGTTTTCGGGGTGTCTCTCTCCTTCTCCGGCAGGGTGGTCTCCAGGGGAAAGGTAACGGGCTGGTTCTTTCTCGCTCACGACAGGGGTGACACGAAGTAAAAGACACCAGGGGACTCTTAGCGTGCCTAGAATCTGAGTGCTAGAGTCCCAGAATCCTAGAGTCCGTTTATTATCAAAGTGGACATGAGTTAAATAGAAAAGCAATGAAGTTAATTATTGTTGAAATATGACAGAAATTACAGGTTTTCTTAACAGTCAGCATGCCCCTAAGGTAGGGGGTTGGTATGACAGGAATTGATGAGATACAAGACAGTTATTTTCCATGACACAAGCAACTTAATTATCCAAAGGTATTTGAGAGAAGCACAGGGGTTAAACCCGTAGGGTGAGGCAGAGAGAAGATGAATATCAAAAGGACGTATAGTTTGGAATTTCTCTTGTCGGGGTCTGAGGTGTGTGATAAAGTGTGTGATAAGGTGTGTTCTTCTGTGATCAGAAGGTGACTTTGAATAAGTGAATCTGTGGCCATGTGGCCTGCGGTTAATGGAGGGAAGTACTGGGGTATCTGTGGGCCTGAGAGTCAAGAAGGAAAGAACCAAGTCTGAGTTTCCTCCCTTATGCTCACCTCAGTTGAGAGAGACTTACCAAGAGGTTATCTTCTCAGACCTCCATCCAAAGATGGGGGTGGTTCTCCCTAAGCTCTATCAGGCTTACACATGTTCCCAACAGCATGCCGTATTTTTTTTCATTCATCTTACGCATGTGTTCCTTTATCTTACAAAGTAAATAAAATTAGCTTCTCTAAAACCTATAACTAACAGACTTTACATAGGGCATTCTTGACATTACTCAGTACTATCTTTCCCGTTTAAACTCTTCTTTCCCTTGAATCACTAAATCTCAAAACTGATTGTTCTTTGGACAAAGTTAACACTATATTAGCAGACTCTGGATATTTTGATAACAATCTGGGAGGAAATGGTTTTGGAAAAGCTAAAGGGGACAGACAGTGGCACAGCCATTTAATACACATAGTACTAACTAAGCACAAGTTCCCTGAAAAGGACTATGGTTCGACCCCACCCCATCACCTGCATGGGGTCTGCTTCAGGAGTTTTGAAGCAGGTCTGCTAGTATCTCTTTTTCTCTCCCCTCTATACCTTCCCCCTCCCCTCTCAAGTTCTCTCAGTTCTATCCAATTTAGAGAAATGGAAGAAAAATAAACATTTGCAAGGAGCAGATAATTCATAGTGCCCAACAATAACCCTGGAGGCCAAAAAAAACCAGTTCTGTATTGCTTCCTGTGAATAATTATTGAGTTGATTTCCTAAGTTCTGTGCTATGTGGATTTGTCCAGTGCATTCAAAGTGGGAGCCTTAGATAAAAATGTCTCTGACTTTGTACACAGAAATAAGGTTGCGCTTTCTATGCCTGTCTGGGAGTAAACACACTGTTCAGCTTGTATTATTACTTTCTGAAGTCTCTCTGGACATTTGGGCAAGTTTTAGCTTCAGTATCACT
Organism: Erinaceus europaeus; assembly: GCF_950295315.1. Taxonomy (NCBI): domain Eukaryota; kingdom Metazoa; phylum Chordata; class Mammalia; order Eulipotyphla; family Erinaceidae; genus Erinaceus; species Erinaceus europaeus. The sequence goes on from NC_080175.1 coordinate 62,704,132, forward strand.
TTGATGATCTCCAACCAGTGTCTGACCTCTCGACAAGAAAATGAGAGGGAGAAAAATTGGAAACTTGTTTTAATTTCCACAAATCCCCTTAACATTTTTCACACCTAGAATACTGCACTGTTTCAAATGATCCTTATTCTTTTTTTAAGATATTATATATTTATTAATGAGAAACATAGGAGGAGAAAGAGGCAGACATCACTCTGGTACATGTACTGCTAGGAATTGAACTCAGGACCTCATGCGTGAAAATCCAGTACTTTATCCACCACACCACATCCCGGACCACACCATTATTCTTTTTATATTCAACTTAGCAAGCATTTTTGGTTTGATACTGCAACATAATCGTCATGACAAGTAATGAAATGGTCTAGTAAGCTTATTCTTGCCATGAGAACCATTTGTTGTTAAGACATTTTAGGCAGCAACCTATTGGTAGTAGGAATACTTCTTTTATAACTTTACATTTAATACCATGAGATCATTGTAAAACTATTCATACATTACAAATTACAAGGTTATTATGTTCTTCATCTGCAAATCAAAACAGTGTAGAACTATAAAAATTACACAATGGCTAAAACAGCCTACCAGAATATACTTTGCCTGACTCAGGAATTCTTGATTTATTATTTTAGAAGTGTGAAGAAAAGAACTGAGTCATTTATAATTTGCCACCAACTACTTTTATTGTAATGATACTATAATATAAGGTTGTTTAGGAGATTAGGCTTTAATCTCCTCTCCTTTTCTTTTTTTTTTTTGTTCAAAAAGCTCTTTTGTTTTCCAGTTGAAACCAGTTCTTTGGCTTGTTGCCAGTTCGTGTTCAACATGTCAGAGGCATTACCTTTACCAAAAAGCATGAGTTGAACTAAAGTTCCAATTTATGAAACAAAGGAGATAATAGGCATTTGATATGTGATTTAATACAATAAGCGAGAATTACATAGTTCATTTGATGATAATTAGAATATCATTAGGTTTTGTGACTAAGTACTCATTATTTATTAATTAGACTAAATTATTTATGCAATAAATTTAATTTAACAGCTACATGGTAATAATACATATTAAATAAATATTGAATCTTTCATTTGCATTTATCTCATTGAATTTTCTGCATCTGTTCTTCTTTCTTTTTGGGATATAATAGCAGAGTTTAAATTAATTTTTTTTCCTTTTCTTTTCTTTTACTTTTTGTTGTCAGGACATTGCTAGAGTTCCAAGTCTGTACAGTTCTGCCACTTCCTGTGAACTCTTTCACCTTTTTTTTTATTATTTGAGAGAGGATGAGAGATAGGTAGTAGAGAGACACTACAGCACTACTTCCTTTGTGACGCTCTGTAGAGAGACACTACAGCACTACTTCCTTTGTGACGCTCCCCCATGTACCTACAGATGCTTCCATTATGGTGGCTAGGGACTCAAAAATGGTCCTCATCCCTAAATGTGTTTTTTTTTTGCCTCCAGGGTTATTGCTGGGGCTCTGTGCCTGCACCAGGAATCTACTACTCCTGGAGGCTGTTTTCCCCTTTTGTTGCCCTTGTTTTTTTTTAAATTTTTGTTTATCATTGTTGTGATTATTATTGTTGTTGTTATTGATGTCATGGTTGTTGGATAGGACAGAGAGAAATGGAGAGAGGAGGGGAAGGCAGAGGGGAGTATAGAAAGATAGACACCAGGAGTCGGGCTGTAGCGCAGTGGGTTAAGCGCAGGTGGCGCAAAGCACAAGGACCAGCATAAGGATCCCGGTTCGAACCCCGGCTCCCCACCTGCAGGGGAGTCGCTTCACAGGCGGTAAAGCAGGTCTGCAGGTGTCTATCTTTCTCTCCCCTCTCTGTCTTCCCCTCCTCTCTCCATTTCTCTCTGTCCTATCCAATAACGACAACAACAATAATAACTACAACAATAAAAAAAACAAGGGCAACAAAAGGGAATAAATAGATATATTTTAAAAAATTTAATAAAAAATATATTAAAAAAAAAGAAAGATAGACACCTGCAGACCTACTTCACTGCTTCTGAAGCGACCCCCTTGCAGGTGGGGAGCTGGGGGCTCAAACCAGCATCCTTATGCTGGTCCTTGTGATTCACACCATGTATGCTTACCCCACTGTGCTACCACCTGACCCACATGTTTTTTTGTGTGTGCAATTTTCATATTTTAAGATTAAAGGGATGTATTTCTTTTTTATTTTATTTAATTTATAAAAAGGAAACACTGACAAAACCATAGGATAAGAGGGATACAACTCCACACAGTTCCCACCACCAGAACTTCATATTTTATCCCCTCCCCTGATAGGTTTCACTTCTTTAACCCTCTGGGAGCATGGACCCAGGGTTTTTATGGGGTGCAGAAGGTAGAAGGTCTGGTTTCTGTAATTGCTTCACTGCTGATCATGGGCGTGGACAGGTTGATCAGTACTCCCAGCCTGTCTCTCTCTTTCCCTTGTGGGATGGGGCTCTGGGGAAGTGGGGCTCCAGGACACATTGGTGGTGTCATCTGCTCAGCGAAGTCCAGTTGGCATCATGGTAGCATCTGGAACCTGGTGGCTGAAAAGAGAGTTAACATATAAAGCCAAACAAATTGTTGACTAATCCTGAACCTAAAGGCTAGAATAGTGCAGATGAAGAGTTGGGGTGGGGGGGACGACTCTGTTTCATAGTTAGCTAGTAGGCCTATATTACTTCTATTCCAAAGTGCCTCTGGCTACACTATTTAATGAACCCACCTTCTCTGACCCATCTTGGATGGAGCTAGAAGGAATATGTTAAGTGAGCTAAGTCAGAAAGACAAAGACAAGTATGGGATGACCCCACGCATAAACAGAAGTTGAGAAAGAAGAACAGAAATGGAAACTCAAAACAGGATTTGACTGAATTTGGAGTAGGCCACCAAGGTGAAAACCCTGGATCGAGCATGAAGGTGTATGTTTGGGGAGAGTGGGGGTGGGTTGGGACACAGTCTTTTGGTGGTGAGAATGGTGTTTATGTACACTGCTATTAACTTGTAGTCATATAAATCACTATTTAATTAATATGAGAGGGGAAAAACTGATTGAATGTCTCAAACTTTTTAATGCACAGACCATAGGCTGAGTCCTCATATGTTGACTCTCTTAAAAGCTTAGACAAGGGAGAACAGAAGCAACCGATGGCAAAGCTATATAAAAATAATGTCAAAGGACATAAATTATGGTGATGTTGTGTATGATACAGCAAATCCTAACAAAGGGATGTTATAGGGATGTATTTCTACACTGTACCCATCACCAATGTTCTGTGATTTCCTTCCAATAACCCCAATATAGTCAAATCTTAGAAATAATTGGTCTTCTCTTTTTTCTTTTCCTCTCTCCATCCTTTCCCTCCCTTCCTTTCTTTTCCTCTCCTTCCCCGTTCTCACTCTCTCTTCCTTCCCTACTTTATCTCTTCCTTCCTTCCTTTCTCTCTCTCTTTCTTTCTCCCTTTCTTTCTTTCTATCATCCATGTGAGTTAATTACCTATACTCCAAATATAACCCAGATCATCTGTTAGTTGTCTTTCACTTCCTTAGGTCCTTCACTAAGCATAATCACTTCCATTTCTATCAATTTTGTTCTGAAGGACACATCTTTTTAAATCTAAGAGTAGGATTTCATCTATGTCCCATAAATTCTTCATTCAGTCTTCCTTCAATGGACATTTAGGCTGCTTACAATCCTTGACTATTTTGAGTAAGACAGTAATGAACATAGAGACACATAAGTACCTTTGAGTTAGTGGGTTGCTGCTACACTCAACTACATTCCCATCAGTGTAGCAGAATTCCTGTTTCTCTGCAACCTTGCCAATTTGTTGCTTCCTGTTTTGTTGATGTAGGCTATTTTCATGGGTATGAAGTGGTATCATGATGTGATTTTTTTATTTGCATGTTTACCATAAGTGAAGTAGAGCATTTCTTCCTATCTCTGTGGGCCATCTATATATCTTCTTTAGAAATAAATTTTGCCTACTTTTTCAAAGGGATTTTGTTGTTGAGTCATATGATTCCCCTCTAGATGTTTGATATTACTCTTGTCTGATGTATAATGTGCATAATACCTTCTCCCAATTTCTAGGTTACCTGCTTATCACTGTGGAGTTCCTGTTGAAGCATAGAAGCTTTTCAATTTGGTGTAGTCCTACTTGTTTAATCTTGTTTTAGTTTCACTTGCCTACATGGACAAGTCTCGGAATATACTGGTGATGTTAAAATCCTGAAGTGTTTCACCAATGTTTTCTCCAATGTACTTTATAATCTCAAGTTTAAGATCAGATCTTTGATCCAGTTTGATAATATTAGTTCTTCCAGTCCGTGAGCCAGTATGTTCTTCCATTTCTGTAGTTCTTGTAGTATTTTGTTTGTTTGTTTGGTAAAGGTCCTTCACCTCCTATGTTAGATTAACTCTAAACTATTTTGTCTTGTTTGGGTTCAGCTGAAACTGGAATTACTTCTTTTAGTTCAATTTCCTCTGAATCATCATTTGTGTATAAAAATGCCACAGATTTATGTACATTGATTTTGTATCCTTCTACTTTCCTGACGTTATTGATAATTTCTAGTAGGTTTCTGCTAGAATATCTAGGTCTCTCTAGATATATTATCATGTCATCATCTATAAATAGTAATAATTCAACATTTACTTTCCAGTTTAAATTTCTTTAATCTTTTTTTTTGCCTAATTGCATTGGCAAAGACTTTTTCTCTTGGGCAGTACAGAGTCATTAGCAATATTAGAGACATTTTAATTATGAGAATATTAATTTATCTTATAACACAGATTATTATCACTTTCACATTATATGGGTTTACTGGGATTAATAAAACTTTGCTTTATCACATAAGTAAAGTTTTAAAGTCTCTCAAGATAAAAGTGATTACAGAAGCATTATATCGAGCATAGAGAAAGACCTTTACAAAAACTACAGAAATGAAAGAACATCTTTTGTTGATGGACTGGATGAACAATTTAAAAATATTTTATTTTATTGGTGGTAGTGCACCGGGTTAAGCACACATAATGCCAAGCGCAGGGACAGGTGCAAGGGCCAGATATGGACCCCGAAACACCACTTGTGGGGGGGTCACTTCACAAGCTGTGAAGCAGGTCTGCTGGTGTCATATCATCTTTCCCCCTCCCTCTCTATCTCCCCCTCCTCTCTCAGTTTCCCTCTGTCTTATCCAACAGTAACAGCAACAGCAACAATGGAAAAAATGGCTACAGGAGCAGAGGATTCATAGTGCTGGCACCAAGCCCCAGCGATAACCCTGGAGACAATTAACAAACAAACAAACACTTTATTTGATACAGGCAGAGAGAAATCTAGAGGTATTGGGGAAGATAGCAAGGAAGAGAAACAGATATATCTATATCACTGTATAACTGCTTCACCACTTGCGAAGCTTTCACCTTGCAGGTGGGAACAGGGGCTTAAACCTTGGTCTTTACATATTGTAACATGCACTCTCAACCAAGTGCACTACCATGTGGCCCCAGAGCAATTTTATCAAAATTATTATCCTTCCAAAAGCAACACACACACACACACACACTCAACACAATAACTGTCAAAATCCCAATGATACTTTTTTTTTTGGAGGAAAATGAAGAATATCCAAAAATTTATGTGGAGCCACAAAAATGCACTGTACTTTGTAATTTCAATTACAATGATTAATCATATGAGTTATGTAGAATAGTGACATTTCATAAGCAACTCATTTAGGGTATTATCATCATTATGTACTATGCTGTTTTATGTAGGCTGAAACACTAATTATTTTATAATCAAGAATCCTTCTATCATTATCAACAACCAAATTAGAAGAAACCCAGTGTTTTCTAAAAGATCATATAGAGATATATCTAATATAAATTGTTCATGACCCCAGAGTCTTCACAATATGTTCAATTTTGTGCATAACTTGACTGTTCAACTTTAGTCTAGAAAATGCACATACAGCCACTAGTTAATTAGCAATAAGCACACATCTTACTCAGTATTCTATGCAGTCATTAGCATTCCCATGGCATGTGGGCTGAATCCAGTTAATTGCCAGAGCTGATTCTGCATAAGGGTGAACATACAGTAGAGCTGGATCTATGAAATCATTAATTGAATTATCCTCTAAGTGTGCCAAAGGATATATTAGTTTTTATTCCCTTGGTACTTTCAGTATAAATCAAATGAGAAAATCCAGTGACTGAAAAGCTGTGTCAAGTAGTTTTAGCCATTAAAAAAACATGTGCCATTAATTTTTAGCTAATTTAGTGGGCTGGCTTCACAAAATAGGCAATAAGAATCTATGACAGACAGTGTAATAATATATAGGAATAACACTGGTGTCCTGAAATACGGCTGAATTGCTAAAGCTTATGTGAATATACATATATAAGCAAGGCTCCAGGTTTGATACAGGTGCCACATATGATGGAGCTATAATGTGGTTTCACACACACACGCACATGCACACGCACACGCACATGCATATATGCCTGCTCAAGTGAACTAAATACCTATGCAAACAAGTGCATACATATTAAAAAGAGAAATACTAGACTATAACCCAAAGAGCTGTGAGTCTTGGAAAGTGAAACAAATGCCAGTATGCTTTTGCTCATCTGTTAAATGAATCACATGCATATTTATGATATTTTTTATTATTTATTTTCCCTTTTTGTTGCCCTTGTTTTTTTTAAATTGTTGTTGTAGTTATTATTGTTGTTGATGATGATGTCGTCATTGTTGGATAGGACAAAGAGAAATGGAGAGAGGAGGGGAAGTAAGAGAGGGGGAAATAAAGAGAGACCCTTGCAGACCTGCTTCACCACTTGTAAAGCAACCCCCATGCAGGTGGGGAGGTGAGGGCTCAAACAAGGATCCTTATGTTTAACCTGCTTTGCTACTTCCTGACCCCCATATTTACGATATTTTTCATAAATTTGTTGCAATTATTTACCGAGTATCACTGGTTGTCAAATATAAATTTGTATGTACAGAGCTATACAAAAAGCAATATAGTTGTTGCTGTCATGGAACTTATATGTTAATTAAAGAGAAATAACTCACACAATGTGTATGTTGAATAATAGGAAAAGGTGATCAGATAGAGGGGACTGCTAATGTGAAAGTCTAAAAGCAAAACCAAGGTTTCAGGAAAGAATTTAACTAGAATTGGAAATGAGAAAGAAATATAAATATGTTATATAATACAGATTCTTGCAAATCATAATAAAAGTTCAGATTTTAGAAGGATGTAGACTCTTAGAGGTTTTAAGCAAGATAGCAACATTGTATTGAAAATATGAGACCTAGTGCTGGCTCACCCAGTAGAGTTCAATATTACAAGACCCAAAGACCTGAGTTCAAGTCTCTGGGCCCCACCTGTAGGGAGGGGCTTCCCGAATGTTGAAAAACTGCTTCAAGTATCTTTACTTCTCTCTGTCTCACTCTAACTCTCTTTATCTCTTACCTCTAATGAAGAAACAAAAATAAAATGAAAGAAAAGGATACTAGGAACAAAGGAACCATGAAGTCAAATAAAATGAAATAATTCAAAGTTGGTAGACTTAAAAACAAAACAAACAAAAAAAAACTAAAAATGACCAGTTGTTAATTTGGTCTTTTTAAATATTTATTGATTTGTTTATTCCTTTTTGTTGCCCTTATTGTTTTATCATTGTAGTTATTGTTGTTGTAATTGATGTTGTTGTTGGATAGGACAGAGAAATGGAGAGAGGAGGGAAAGACAGAAAGGGGGAGAGCAAAGATAGACACCTGCAGACCAGCTTCACCGCCTGTGAAGTGCCTCCCCTGTAAGTGGGGAGCTGGGGGCTTGACTGGGATCCTTCCGCGCGGGTCCTTGCGCTTTGTGTTAATTAGGTCTTAACCAGATATATGATAATGACACTCAAGATAAGTGAATAGTATTTTTATATTTTGTGACTTTGGGGAAAGATATTATGAAAACTTTATGATAGGCTTTTAATAATCACTTTCATTTCAGTGCACAAAGCATTTAGTGTATAGTAGGTTTGTATAGAGAGTTGCCTCTCTTACTCATGAACATGTGGAAATTCAGGTCAAAGATTTTTTTATATTTCATTTCTAGCAGAGCCGTTGGTGTACCTTGTTATCAGCTTCAGGCTGCTCACAAGCAGGCAGAAATCAGAAATTCAGGCCACCACTCAGCAAGAAGTATGCTTTACTTAGGTCGATGGTACCAACTACAAATAAGTCTTGTACAAGGAAAAAAAAAAAAAAAAGCTTCAAAACCTGAGTGGAAATGACAGGAAGTAAAAGCTTAGCTTAGGCACGCAATCTAGTCAGGAAATCTTAAGACAGTTAACAGGCTGCCATGAAGACTGCTGAGTGTGAGTATAGTTTGAAGGCTCAACAAGAAGGCCAAAATACAAAATAAAATAAAAGTATAAAGGGCATTTATCAAAACCGGGGTAACTTGACACTGAGTTTGAAGGTTATTAATAGTTCCTTTGCTGGGGCTGGGTGGTAACACACCTGGTTGAAAGCACATGTTACAGTGCACAAGGATCCAGGTTCAAGTTTCCCGAGTCCCCACCTGCTGGGGGAGCATCGCAAGCAAAGAAGCAAGGCTGCAGGTGTCCCTCTGTCTCTCTCTATCTCCTCCCTCTCTCAATTTCTCTCTGCCTTTACACAATAAGTAAGTGAATAAAATATTTTTTTTAAAGTTCCTTTGATGTGTCCCAATATTGGCAAGCTGGGCTTCTCATATGGTGTTCCTGATTACATCTTTGAGAAAGTAGCAAATTGAGACACTGTTGTGGCTCCTTTTTTTTGTTTGTTTTTGTTTTTTTAATGTTTGTACTTGTAATTCAGTGATGCCCCCTCCTGTGCATAATGGACATGAGAATTACTGAAGTGCTCTAGTTAAATCTACCCTCTACATTGTTACTACTAAATTAAATCAAAATTAGATGTTCTTTTTTAAAATTTTATTAATGGTTTGCTAACAATTATGAAATTACAAGATAATAGAGGCACAACTTGGGAGTCCAGCATGTAGCACAGGGGGTTGAGCACAGGTTGTAAGAAGCACAAGGACCTGCACAAGGATCCTGGTTTCAAGCCCCTGGCTCCCCACCTTCAGGGGCGGTGAAGCAGGTCTGCAGGTGTCTCTCTTTTTCTCCCCCTCTCTGTTTTCACCTCCTCTCACCATTTCTCTCTGTCCTATCTAACAATGACGACATCAATAACAACAACAATAATAACTACAACAACAATAAAAAAACAAGGTCAACAAAAGGGAAAAATAAATATATAAAAAAAACTTCCCCAAAATGGGTTCACAACTGTACACCCTTCCCACTGCCAGAGTTCTGAATCCCCAATCCTTCCATTTTAAGCTACAGCAGTTCTCCTAAGGTTGCAGATATGGGTTAACTATTATTTCTACAACTATCTGTCTACATTTATATATATTTGCCTTTTTTTTTTCCTATGGTCCCATATTCTCTCCCTTCCCAGTTAACACATACAGCTATTACTACATCTAGATGTCTCTCTTATTGTCCTCTTCTCTCTCTGGGTGGGTCCTGATGGAGTTGGAGTTCAGAGATCTCTACTCATCTTCTCCCTACCCTTCTGGGAGTATGGACCAAAAATTTTTATGGGGTGCAGAAGGTGGGGAAGTTCTGGCTTCTGTAATTGCTTCTCTGCTGGACATAGGCATTGGCAGGTGCATTCATACTAACAGCCAAAACCAACTTCTTTTTAGTAGTACTTCTACTGTATTGTAACTAAGAGAAAATAGTTCCTCGGGAGTGAGAGGTAGTGCAGTGGGTTAAGCACATGTGGCGCAAAGTGCAAGGACAAGCTAAGTTTCCCAGTTCCAGCCCCTGGCTCCCCACCTGCAGGGGAGTTGCTTCTCAGTCGGTGAAGCAGGTCTGCAGGTGTCTATCTTTCTCTCCCCTCTCTACCTTCCCCCTCTCCATTTCTCTCTGTCCCATACAACAACGAAGACAACAATAATAACTACAACAATAAAAACAACGAGGGCAACAAAAGGGAATAAATAAATATTAAAAAAAAGAAAAAGAAAAAAAAAGAAAGTAGTTCCTGGATCATATAAAATGTAGATTGAAAGTATATATCACAGGCTATATATTACTCAAAGAGCATGGACTTGCCTTGCACAAAGGGGAACTCGAGGCACTCCATGCATGGATGGTAGAATGGTACTATGGTGTCTCTTCTCTCACTCTGTCTCTCCTGTAGTGATCTCCTTCCTCTCCCCACACACAGATAATGGAAACTGCTCAACAGTATCACACATATGTGCTACTCTAGGCTCACTCTCTGATTCATGTGTGTGTGTGTGTGTGTGTGTGTGTGTGTGTGTGTGTGTGTGTGTGTGATTTGTGATATATTAACATATATTGCCATGGCCAAGTGATGACTCAGTTAATAGAGTCCTCACTTTACCATGTTTAAGGAACCAGATTTAAGCCCTCTGTGTCCGCCACTGCAGAGCACAGGGGACAGAGGACAGTGTTGTAGATGTCTCTCTTCCTCTCTGTCCTTGTCTATCTCTCTCTGTCTCTCACCCTTATTCACAAAAGAAAAAGTCACCTATAATGATGGGAGTAATGCAGGCATTGAGCCCTGGTGATAGCTCTGATGATAAAAACAACAAACAAACAAACAAAATCCTAAATTGCCTTTCTACAGTCCAGTATGCCATTTGCCTTTATTCTCCTTTTCTTGTCTTTATTTAGTATCTGCTGATGTTTGTTTCCCTGCACATTAGGGATCTTTCAGAATTTTAAAAATTATACTGTGTGAAAAGGCCCAATTTTCTGGATGTTTCTTGATTTATCTGTATGAAATTTGGCTTCATTTTAACTTTTTTTTCTCTACTCAGATCAAATTCCACTTGACACAGTGTCCCAAGATCAATTGTTCAGTGTTATTAATGTTCTGGTATTACTATGCTTGTGAATACTTGCAGACTTGTCACTGCTTTCATATTTACAAAATGTGTAATGTTCAGGAATTTAGTTTTCATTTTGTTGTAAATGGGAGTTATCAACATTTTCTTGCCTCATGTCACAAGTACAGTTTTAATGTGACTTTTAGCATAGCATGCACTGCCTGCAGCTCATTTGCATTCAGCATCAGTAATTTCAAATTAAATTCCCACTGAGATCATCAGGCAAGCAATTAGTGGCAATTGCTTGCTTCTATATAAAAAAAATATCTTGCCCTAAGATTACGGATAAATTCCAAAATATGATACACATTCATGCAAATGCCATATTGTGGACCAAGCAGACTGAGTCATCTATTAAGAGCCCCATATCATGTGTGATGTTTACATTGGGCTATAATTATATATAAATAAATGATCGTATCTCTCCATAGAATGGTATGATTCTACAGAGATCGTATCCCATATATTTTAATAAATTATAAAAGTGATTTTTTTGTTGTTTATTAGCAATTGAGGCAGAGATAGAACCAGACCAGAGTACTAAAAGAGACTTAGGGCTGGAGAGGGAAATAGCATAATTTTTATGGAAAGATAATTTCATAGCTGAGGCTCTGAGGTCCCCAGTTTAATCCTCAGTACCACCATAAACCAGAATGAGTAGTGTCTTGGTATAATAACAAAAGAGAAGAGACCTAGCATTGGCACACTTCTTTGAGTACACATGTTTCAATACACAAGGAGCCTGGATCAAGTCCCTAGTCTCCACCTGCAGTGGAGAAGTTTCACTCACATGTAGTTGTGCAATAGTAGGATTGAATTGAAGACCTTATGCTTGAGAGTTAGGGTTCTTCCACCATGCCACCTCCTGGGCCTTTTTTTTTTTTTTTTTTTTACGTAGAGCTAGATATACATATAGATACAGCTTTTGATTTGGAGTGACAAAAAGATTGCCTTCTCTTCAACTGCACCTCTAATTATTTTTCACTCTATCTTTTCTGACCTGAAAATGTATCAGTCCTTGAAGACATCATCTATTCAATTTAAATAAAACATTGAATTGAAAATTAATTGAAGGGCACAAGTGTTTGTGCCCAAGTTAGAGTGTATATGTTATGCTCAAGGACCCTATTAACAGACCTACGTGGGGATAACTTCACAATCAGTGAAGCAAGTTCTGCAGGTGCCTCTCAATTTTCCTCTCTAACTCTCCTTTTCTCTCTCAGTCTCTGTCTGTGTAAACAAAAAAGAAAAAGAAACTTGATTGCTTATTTTTTAGTCAGTTATTTGAACAGTTTTTGAGAAATAATCTAGCATCTACTATTACATAAGACATTATTATGTCTATAATTATGACTGAGGCATATCTTCATCCATAGATTTAGATAATTTGATAGAGAGTAAAGCAAACAGATCCTTCCAATGTTTATGACTATGCTGACAGAGAACATAGAATACCAATGGGACTGTCTTGGATATTATGAGTCTTCTGTAGTCATATAGAGGGGTAAAGCTAGACCTTTTCAATCCTATGGTATTATAATCTAATGTCTGATAAATTACAAATGATGATGGAAAAACTGGATATCTACACATAGAAAAGTGAAACTGGGTCACCACTTATAACACCATGCATCAAAATCATATTAAAATGGATCAGACTGGATATAAGACCAGAAACCAAAATCCCAATCTTTGCCTTACCTTAGATGGAATCTGAAGTAATAGTGTTGGGTAAGATGAGTCCAGAAGAGAAAAATGAATGTCATATAACCTTGCTTATTAGTGGAACTTGGGTGACAGGAACAAAGGAAAAACACAGGATAGAATTCATACTGGAGGTGATGTACTGCACCAAATACAGTGAGTGAGTCTGGGGAAAGAGTGGAAGAGGGGTGGGGTGGGGTGGGGTGGGGTTCTAAATTGAGCATGTGAATATTTTGCAAACACCCATCATGCGAAACTATAGAGACAACTGTACTATAAATTAACTGCCAGTAAAATGGGAAGAAAAAAGGCTATAAGCCACAAGTAAGAAACCTCATTCACAATTTTTATGTCTAGAAAGGCTATGTTTAGAAATTATAAATATTAGTTTTAAAACAGCCAAGTTAAGGGAAGAACAGGACCTATACAGACTAATGAAAGAAGATAGAGAAATATGCATATGCCATATTTAGTATATTCACAAACTTAGGTGCATCATTATTTATTTAGTGAGTTCTCTGTCTCTCCTTCTCTCTCTCTCTGGACATTAAGTTGTTTAGAGATTACAGTTATTTTTTAAAAATCGTGTACCAAAGATCTTTCATATAAGCCTTTCATAATATTTCTAATGATTTTTCTCTGGAGAAATACTGAAGACTAGGCTTCAGAATCAAAATTATAAAGCTTTCAGGGACTCTTTATCTTCCTGAAGAATTGCTTCAATTATATTCCGTTTAATAATGTATGATAAGGTCCACATCACTAAAACATTGCTAGCTCTGAATATGGTAATTTTGTTCTTTGGTTTAATGGGAATGTAATGGGCATGGTAATAGTCATCTTATATTCACATTTCCAGTTCTGCAACTTAGTACTAGAAGAAACTAGATAGCTCTTTTCCTTTTTGCTCTGTACGGAAAGCAGAATAAAACTTTCCTCACAAGTTATTATAGAGACTGAACAAAACCAACTGTTTTCGCTTACTGTCATATAGATACAAGTATTTCATATCTCTGCATGAATTTAATATTAAAATATACAAAGGGGGCTCTAGGTCGTAGTGCACCTGGTTAAGCACACATGGTGCAAAGCGCAGTGTCTGGGTAGGAATCCCGGTTCTAGCCCCAGGCTTCCCACCTGCAAGGGGTCACTTTGTAGGCAGTGAAGCAGGGTCTATCTTTCTCTCCCCCTTTCTGTCTTACCCTCCTCACTCAATTTCTCTCTGTCCTATCCAATAGCAATAATAGCAACAATAACAACAACAACAATGGAAAGATATGACCTCCAGTAGTAATAAATTCGTGGTGCAGGCACCAAGGCCCAGCGATAATTCTGGAGGCAAATGTATATTTGTAATATGTTTATTTTACATATGTTTTGTACATTTTTATTTTACATACTTACCTTACATATTTTTATACTTTGTAATCTGTTTGTTTCAATGAAATGATGTCTATTTTCTCTTACTTACTAGATATATGCAAGTGAAAGTTAGCCATCAGCATAAAAGTTAACTGGCGTTGATTAATTTAAATCATCTCAAGCTTAAGAAAACCTATGTCATTTCACTAAAAGTTTTTTTTATTTAATTGTGACAATTTCATTTCATTTCAGCTTAAACTTCATACATGCTTAAACTATTTTATAGAAAGAGTTGTAGGACTAAGATGGGATAAAAATGACACCCAAACACTGTTTTCAATTCTTCTTCTAGCGTTTGCCCTTCTTCCGTAGCCAGTCAACAGTGTCAGGTTGAGCCTGGTATCTGCTTGTTGCTGGCTTTGACAGTGACTGGGATCCATGTGGATTCAGTCAGCTAGGAAGGATCGTCAGTTTCCCCAATGTATGGGTACTCACGGGATGCACCACGGGAAGGTCAATCCAATGCATCCCAACTGTTTTCAATAAATATCTTCCTTAATCTAAATTATGGGAACTATTCCAGAAGCAGATTCCATAAATATAGCAAACTGTTAATTCATTTGATATTTTTGTTTGATTGTTAAAAGCAAGTTTACCTTTCAGCATTAATGTTTCATATCTTGCTAACTGACCAGCACTGACTGTTTCATATTAGTAGCTTTGAAATTGATTTACAAAATCACATATTCTTATGAGTTCTCATTGTACATATTAAATGTGTGGCATTAGACTGCTGGGCTTCTTTTTGTACTCAAGTAAACTAATTTTATATAAAAACAAATAATTACCAAAATTGATCTACAAGTGTTGTTATTCTGCTTTACAGATGCTCCCAAGTTCATATCAAATCAAACAATTTATTATTCTTGGGAAGGAAATCCGATCAATATAAGCTGTGATGTGACATCTAATCCACCTGCATCAGTCCATTGGAGAAGAGAGAAATTAATTTTACCAGCTAAAAATACCACTAACATAAAAACACATAGTGTAGGAAGAAAGATGATATTAGAGGTAAGTCTTCATGTGCAGACCAGTACATTTTATTATTCTTGCAGTTATCTTCGATTTTACAATGTTTTTAAGTATCTTGCTTTATATACATCTACCTATACAGGTGCATATGTATCTGTTAGTCTAATCATATGATGTACTTGCCTAGTTGTGTATTGACATTAAGCAGGTCCTTATGCATTTGAATCACCATTAATGATGACTCTCTCATTCCTCAAGGGAGAAAAAGATACATAACAATTTAACTCAGCCATCATTTTCATGCATTTACTTTTGGCATAAAAGTCAACTGTATCAGAAAAGTAACAGGAGAGGAAGTGAGCAATTTGTTGCTTATAGAGGAAAAATTTCAGTTTTAGTGTTTGATGTTCCATAACTTCTATGTTTCTACTGTGCTTCTCCTCAGGCTGGAGGGTATGGATGCCTGCTACCCATGCTTCTGCAAATTCCTAAATCAGCTAGACTTACTAGTTCAATACCTCATTTAATTGGATTTTTATCAGAATATTTCTCTCTCTTCTCTCTGTCTCTCTCTGTCTCTCTATCTCTCGGTCTCTCTCTCTCCCTCTCTCCTCTCCCCCTCCCCATCTCCCTCTCCCTCTCCCTCACCCCTTCCCTATCTTTCTCTCTCTCCCCTTCTCTCTTCTCTCTCTCCCCTTCTCTCTTCTCTCTCTCTCATTCCTGAAAACTGGAAGTTGAAATTGAGGGTGTTAGAAGAGTTTGTTTCTGGTGAGATCCACTCCTTATATCATAGATGGTGCTTCCTTTCTGGGACTTCCTTACATGTTTCTCTGGACACAAGGAGAGAAGTGTATCTCTTCTTAGAAAGAAATGAGATCCCGAACTTATAACTTCATTTAATCATAATGACCTCCTTTAATCCCCTATCTCCAGATATGGATTTCAAAATATGACTTTGGTGGGATATATTCAAGTTTTGTTTGTTTGTTTATTTGTTTAGTTAGTGTTTTACACTTGTACTATTTCACCACACTGGCTCACATTTTCATCCAGGTAGAAAGACAGACACAGAGAGGGAAAGACATCATAGTATCAGAACTTCCTCCATTGTCATAAAACTTCCCCCAAGGTCCCTCTGCTCATATCTAGGGCATCTGCATGGCAAGGCACATACCTTACCTGGTGAGTGATGTCTTTGGCTTCATTTAATTAATCTTTAAAAGGAAATTTAAACTGATATTTAAATGGCAAATGTGTGATTTCTGGTTTATTTCACCTTACCACTTTTCACTTTGGGGGATATTTCATAATTTTTCAGAGTAAATGTCAAGCAACATATAACAAATCCAACATTTAAAGTTAAATGCCTCTCTTGCTATTTAATCTTTTTCCTATGCAGCATTCTTCCCTACTCAAAAGTGAAAATGAATATATATGTAGCTTGCTTACATATAGCCATATTTTTTGTTTAAAGCTTTTGGCTAAACATAAATACTTTTATGTGTCTATTATTTTTTAAATTAGTATGTACAAATCTTGAATGGTTAACATGGGAGTGTAAACAACAACAAAAAGACAAACTTAAGACATAGTACATGAAGAACAAAATAATATTATGCATGTACAAACTATTGTATTTACTGTAAAAAAAGAACAAAATAAGAAAGAGAAAAAGAATGGAGGAAGGAAGAGTAATGAAGAGAAAGGAGGAAAGGGGTAATAATGAACATCACTAATTTTGAAATACTATCATATATAAGTGTTTGGCATCGAATAATACTAGCTGTCTTTTACTTAATAATTATTATAGTAGCATATGTATAATTATTTTTTTATTCTATTAGTGATATTGGCAAGTTTCTATCCTTCAACCAGTTTCTATCCTTCCCTATTGTAGTAGGGCTCTATAGAGATTAGGTCATGAGGCACAGAATATATATTTCTTTTATATATATATATATATATTTATTTATTTATTTATTTTATTTATTTATTCCCTTTTGTTGCCCTTGTTGTTTTACTGTTGTAGTTATTATTGTTGTTGTCGTTGTTGGATAGGACAGAGAGAAATGGAGAGAGGAGGGGAAGACAGAGAGGAGGAGAGAAAGATAGACACCTGCAGACCTGCTTCACCGCCTGTGAAGCGACTCCCCTGCAGGTGGGGAGCCGGGGTTCGAACCGGGATCCTTATGCCGGTCCTTGTGCTTTGCGCCACCTGCGCTTAACCCGCTGCGCTACAGCCCGACTCCCAGAATATATATTTCTTAAGAATATACAGCAATATAAAGAATAACTAGTTTTGTAATTAATAAATCAGTCAATAGTGAATTTCTTTAATTGACATTTAAAGTTCTAATTTCTTTTGTGTTGGGTTCAATAAGCATTCAAAGTATAAAAAAGAATGGTTTTAAGAGACAACAAGGTAGACTATAAATTATTTTGATTACTGATAAAAATGTACCTGTAAAATTAATCCAAACATTTTCCCCCTCTAAACATTCATCTATGGTATTTTGAAGACAACTCTTAAACACAGGCTTAAACTGAAGTAGGAAACTTCTATTAGATTTACCATTAATAGAATAATATTCTACTTTCTGTTATCTTGTGTTATTTTCCCATGCCATCAGTAAAGATGCTGGCTCTTTTTGTTGTTGTTTGTTTTATTGGAGAAATAATGGTTTACAGAACAGTTGTTGATATATGGGTATAGTCTCTGGTCTTCCTATGGTAGTTGTCTGACACTATCACCACCACCAGCTTAAGCTTCTCTTCACCATCATGTCCTGGATACCCAGTGTCCTTCTCCCATCTCCCAATAGCACAAAGTCCTAAAATGAGAATTCTTAATTAAATTATATTATATCTATAGACTATATAAACAGAAGAAATCAAGTTAGGGAATTTTAGTAAAAAGGTCAGCCAACACCTTTATTAGCTTTTATGTCCTCACCCTATAATTTGATTTTCAAAACTGTATTTCTTGCATTCCATCAGCCCTAAAGATCTGAAGTTAATTTGAATTGAATTAGCAGTATATAGAATGTGAGAAAGTAGCCTCTGAAGTAGATGTTCTTGGTACCTCCTGGGGAAATACCAATAATAATTTCCACATCTTAAACATTTAAATATACTCAAATTAATACTTTTGTTACACCATGTTTTTTTATTTATTTGATCAAGTTATGTCTCATTCAATGTCATTTTTAACATGTTCTCTAATGGGTTATATTGTATATTTGCTAACCATAGAACATACTAAAGGAATTCTTTTTATAAGATTGAATTGTAATTTTTTTTTTGTCTAGTAGGATTATTGCTATGGTTTAGTGTCTGTAGGACTCCATTTCTTCTAGTAGCTGTTATTTTTACCCCTTTAATAAAAGTTGAAAAACAGAGTTATATTAAAAGAAAGGCTACTTGTGAACCTCCCTCACTCCCACCTCACAACCCTCTCCTCCTACCCTCCACAGAGCCATTTCTGTGTAGTATCCAGAGATTTGAGCCAGAATCCTTGTGTCTGGGACTATGTATGCTCTACTAAGTGAGCTACCAACCCAGCTTCTGTATTGTAAATATTTATTTCTGACTTTTGATAGCTGAATTCCTAGAAAGATAAAAAAAATGTGAATTTAGCCTTTAAGAAATTAGTTTAATGAAAATATCAATATCTACATTACTTTATTAATATTGAAAAGCTGGACAATAATCATAATTCTTAGTCATTATCATCAAGTCCTTGACCTTGTATTGATTCAGTATGTTCTTCCCAACTGAATATAAAAATGACTTTCTTTGATATTTGGAGAAGGGTTGATCCAAATTTCTTTCTCACTAGTAAAATAATTTTAGACTTAAATTATCTTGGTTTGTTAAAAAGTTTAATATTTTAATTAATATTTTAGTCATTCACAGATACTTCTATTAAAGCTATAAAAACTCCTATTCCTTAAGCTTCTGCTGTAGTCCTAGATAGAGAGCTGACTAGGTAAGGAATGGCACAGCATTTTTATATTCTTTCTGAATTACTATCTTCAATGGACCTCAAAATTACACTTTTAGTTAATAGCTTCGCATTACCACAAAATCATTTTTCCCCTTTTGGGACAAGTTGAAATTAACAGCAACTCTTGTAAGCATATTCTCTCTTAATAATAGTTACTGAGTCTGGAAATTATATCTATTACTACCAGCAAATCTTTTTTTTGGTGAATAGATATTCTAGAATTTCAGTATATTAGAATTATAGGGTTGGTCCCAATGTTCAGCAATAGAATCCCGCAAGGTTAACTTAATTATAGATTTCAAATGTGTAAGGACTGAGGGTCAGCTATTTTCCACCTAAACTCAAAGAGAATGATAGGGATTGAAAAGAAATGGAGGCAAGATACTGTTATTAGATATGAAGATAATATGTCTGTCTTAAGGGGTAGCTGCACAAGAGCAATATTTTCTTGCAAAATACCTTCCTGCAAAGATTTTTTTTCTGCTTTAGAATGAATCCTCATCCTTTATTAATATTTTATGTTCAATAAAAGCACAAGAAAGAGACTGAGTTGACTTGTTATGAAGTTTTCCTGAACCCTAGATCTTCTAGAAGTTGGACTAAAACATATAAAACAATGGCCATGATGTTGTTGGTTTAGCTTTCTGTTTACAATTTCACACCTGCATTATTATGTCTTTCAAACAACTGCTTTCAGAGCTTTTCCGTATATAAATAGCTTCTCCTCCTCACCCCCCATTCAAGAGGTGTAACAAACAAGTGGTATTTGCTTATTCATTGAGTTAGTAGAGAAGGTATAGTTTGTCCTGTGGATAGTGTAGGTACATGAAATATATATATATATATATATATATATAATTTTATTTATAAGATGTAAACATTGATAAAACCATAGGATAAGAGGGATACAACTCCACACAATACCCACCACCAGAACTCTGTATCCCATCCCCTCCCCCAATAGCTTTCCTATTCTTTAACCCACTGGGAACATGGACCCAAGGTCATTTGGGATGCAGAAGGTGGAAGGTCTGGCTTCTTTAGTTGCTACCTCCCTGAACATGGACATTGATAGGTCGATCCATACTCCCAGCCTTCCTCTGTCTTTCCCTACTGGAGTGGGGTTCTGGGATATTGGAGCTCCAGGACACAGTGGTGGATTGTCTGTCCAGGGAAGTCTGGTTGGCATCATACTAGCATCTGGAACCTGGTGGCTGAAAAGAGAGTTAGCATATAAAGCCAAACAATTTGTTGATTAATCATGAACCTAAATGCTGGAGTAGTGCAGATGAAGAGTTGGGGGGGGTCCTCCGTTTTATAAATAGTAGGCCTATTTTAGTTCTATTCCAAAGGGGCTGTGGCTATACTAGTTTTTTATATTTTTTTCCCCTGAGCCTGAAATCTGATATGCAGGTGGATCCAAGTTATTATCTGGGGAGATGATGTCATGGCTGGAAAAAGGATCAGAAAGCTGGATCAGGAAAGACAGTAGCTCCCAAATATGGGAAAAATGTATAAATATTGTTGACTGTAAACTCCATGGATTTGATGTGATCTGGGGCCCATATTCAAGTGGTTCACTTTCTAACAAAGTCCCAAAACATAGATATAGACCAGGTCCCATGAGATAGGGCATATGTTCACATGTATCCATAAATTAGCATAAAATATATACCTGAAAGCAAAAGTACACAGTAGTTTTCAGTGAGTCAGTATGAAGTTCATAATGAAATAGTGTCTACTTAGACTTAGGTGCCCTCCATACCTATTTCCTATTATACTTCCCTCACTCACTCCAAAGTTAACCTTATCAAAGCAAGGACTGCAAAAGCTGGATAAGGGCACAAGACTGGCATACTTTAACAATGATTCTTAAGTCACTATTAGGTAACCCGATCAGCTAGGGTCCTATTCAGGGAGTCCTGAGATTCCCAAAAAGACTTGATGGGTCTAGACCTTGAATAAATCCCTCTCTCCATTGTTACTGGTCATCTCTATCAGGAACAACAAAATAGACCCCTTTGTGGGCCCCCATAGGACCTTGCCCTCAGCTTGGATCAACAAAGGTAGAGAATGTTCCATCCTCCAAAGGGAGGCTGGAAAACATAGTCTATACTACAACTGAGGAATATGGGTCCTGATATTGGGGCAGCTTGAAACATTCGTACTCATGACCACAGAATATGAACTCGGATCTACAGGGATGCAGAGGTCACATAGGCTCCTAGATGAATTCTATTTTAAAAGTATTTGTATTATATAATCTCAGTTGATACTGAAATAATGTTATAACAATGAGTCATGAATAATTTATTATCAGATGTGTGCAGATGGTACACATTTGAGAGTTTTATCAAAACTTCTTAAATACCATTTTAGAATTTTAAAAATCTTCCATTATTATAATTATTTTAGATTGCACCTACATCTGATAGTGATTTTGGACGATATAATTGCACAGCCACTAACCGTATAGGAACAAGATTTCAAGAGTATGTTCTTGCTTTGGCTGGTAAGTATGGCAAAATAATTTTAAGATCTTATAAAAATGTTTCCGTAAACAAGCAGCTTTCATATTTTAGAAAGTTATTGTACATGTTGTTACTTGGAATAATGAACAGGTGCTTTAAAACTTGCATGAGCATATGTGACAGGTGATTAAGATTTGGTATTTATTTCTTATTCAAACTTGACTTTAAGCCCTGATCCAAAGTTCCTCAAATTTATAAATGAGACACAGTAAGAAATAGGAAATATATGACTTATAATCAAATATGTCAACTAAAGAAAGGATTTTGTCAATGATATTGTTAATAAGAGATGCCTTTTTAAAGAATTTTTTAATTTCTTTATTGGGGAATTAATGTTTTACATTCAACAATAAATACAGTTGTTTGTACATGCATAACATTTCTCAGTTTTCCAAATAACAATAAAACCCCTACGAGGTCCTCTGTCATCCTTTTTGGATCTGTATTCTCCCCCCTACCCACCCACCCACCCCAGAGTCTTTTACTTTGGTGCAATATGCCAATTCCAGTTCATGTTCTACTTGTGTTTCCTCTTCTGATCTTGTTTTTCAACTTCTGCCTGAGAGTGAGATCATCCCATATTTTCATCCTTCTGTTTCTGACTTATTTCACTTAACATGAATTTTTCAAGATCCACCCAAGATTGGCTGAAAACAGTGAAGTCACCATTTTTATTAGCTGAGTAGTAGTATTCCATTGTGTATATATACCACAACTTGCTCAGCCACTCATCTGTTGTTGGACACCTGGGTTGGCTACTACAAATTGTGCTGCTAAGAACATATGTGTACACAGATCTTTTTGGATGAGTGTGTTGGGTTCCTTATGATATATCCCCAGGAGAGGAACTACAGGGTCATAGGGTAGGTCCATTTCTAGCCTTCTGAGAGTTCCTCAGACTGTTCTCCACAGAGGTTGGAGCAATTTTTTAAAGTAATTTGATTTAAAGTTATAAACCTGGAAGTAAACATGGTAAGCTTATTACTAAGGAAAATGGATTTTCTTTTTCATTTGATTTGGAGGTTAGTGGTTTACAATATAATAGTCACATATGAGCACAACTTATTATCTCTCTGTGATAAGTCTTTGAAATAACTCCAAATTTGGAGGCTTTAAGGCTTTTGTTGAATAAACATATCATTTTATATTTAGAAAAGATATTCAATTTCTGATATTTGTCCTTCGAACTTAAAACATTGTTCACTCTCATATAAGGTAGTTTTGTTGATCTAAACTGCAGCATCTGGAGGCTCAGGTATAAAACTGTGTGCTGTATTAGACTGAGCTACCTCCCCAAGTTGACATCTTTCATATAAAACATTAATGTCAATTAACTTATGAAGGATATTAACTAATATAAGAGGGAAGGGTATGGTAAGGAAAGAAATAAATGAACTGTTTTTCTGTGAAGTTCTTAGAAAATTAATTTAAGTTTATAGTCTTTAGACACTTCATTTCAATGTATGGATGTGTCAATAAAGCACTATACAGTACATTAAATTCTAGGAAAAACAAAAATTTGAGTTATATCAAAATTAATTGGCAAACTAAAGCATCACTTGTTTGTATTGATAAGTAGCATTCATTAGTCATATTAATTAAAATAATTAGGAAATTAGACAAATTCAGATATGACACTTATAAACAAAGCATAGCAAAATTGTATAAGGAGATAACAACCTTGACTATGCCAACACTATCTTTCTTAAATAATCCAAAAATTCATGTGGGTTTTGTCACTTTTTCCTTCTAGTATCCTGGCCTATGTCTTTCATATGACCTTTTCTTAAGTGAAGTCACTGTGTGACCTGTCATTTATTATTATTTTTTCCTTCAGTTCAGATCTCTATATATCTTTATTAAATCTCATATTGTCAGTTTGGGATCATCTTTTTAACCTACTGTCACCCTCTCAATTCCTATAGTTAAGCTCTCTTTCTGAGATTGATTTAATTCATAAATAGCAGAAATGGTCACTGGTATATTCTCCAAGTTATCTCTAAGCCTATACAAGTCATTTTTGAGACTAGGAACCTGTGTATAGGGTAAGCTGGATCAACTGAACATAATTCTGTAGATGTGGATAGCAGTCAACCTACTTGTCTTTTTGTATCTGGTCCTCATTTTATATAGTTCCTTCCTCTATAAAGAGCAGAAACAAGTGAAATTTAGTTCATTGGAAACATACATTCCTCAATTGGATAAAAAACTAGGTTTTTCTTCCATGTTCAATGTCTTGACCTTTCCTGGGGAAGTCTACATCTTGCTCTTGGTTTTAGAAATCACAAAGCAGGGTTTGTGTATCTTCAGAAACTAGCCCTAGAAAATTACCCTCAATTTTGTCATTTCCACGTTCTTCTGAAAAATAAATTTGAATAAGTGAATGTTCATTTTAGCCAATTCATCTAAACCTACTATAACAACAAATCTATCAGATATGTTTATATGCTTATATTAGATATATTTATGAATAATAGTTAAAATATCTGTTAATAATTCAATATAAAGTCTGTAACTGGGTTAAAGACACATAGTTAAAGGCAAGGATCCTGGTTCCAGTTCCCAAAACCCAATCTGCGGGGTGGGGAGGGGGGGTGGGGGAGTGGTGCTTCACAAGCAGTGAAGCAGGCCTTGAGGTGTCTGTCTCTTTCCCTCTCTCTCCTCTCCTCTCCTCCCCTCTCAACTTCTGTCTGCACGACCTAATAAAAAATGACCACGAGGAGCAGTAATTTGTAGTGCAGGTACCGAGCCCCACAGATAACCCTGAAAACAAAAAAATATAAAAATACATTCTGTAACTTATGAGTAGAGATAAGATGTCTTGGGAATGTTTGGCGGAAATAACTTTTACTGATACCTCCAAAATGAATGAGTACTCTCAGACAATATTAAAGATAAAAATGGAATCATGCGGGAGACAAGTGGTAGCGCAGCGGGTTAAGCATGGGTGGCACAAAGCGCAAGGACTGGCATAAGGATCCTGGTTCGAGCCCCGGCTCCCCACCTACAGGGCAGTCGCTTCACAGGCAGTGAAGCAGGTCTGCAGGTGTCTTTCTCTCCCTTTTTCTTTCCTCCTCTCCCCATTTCTCTCTGTCCTATCCAACAATGACGACAACAATAATAACTAAAACAATAAAACAACAAGGACAACAAAAGGGAGTAAATAAATATTTTTTAAAAATGGAATCATCGAATCATTGGGAGTCAGGCGGTAGCACAGGGGCTTAAGCGCATGTGTCGCAAAGCGCAAGGAACTGCGCAGGGATCTTGGTTCGAGCCCCCCCCCCCACCTGAAGGGAAGTTGTTTCACAGGCAGTGAAGCCGTCTGCAGGTGTCTATCTTTCTCTCACCTTCTCTGTCTTCTCCTCCTCTCTCCATTTCTCTCTGCCCTATCCAAAAACAACAATAATTACTACAACAGTAAAACAACAAGGGCAACAAAAGGGAATAAATAAATATGAAAAAAAGAAAAAAAATGGAATCATCTGTGATATATCCCTGAATTCTCTCTTTGATCTGAGAGGGAAAATATAAAAAAAAAAAAAAAATGAAATCAGTTACCCAAAGAGCAGAAAAAATTCTTTTAATGATTCAGATATCTGATCAAAAGCTGAAAAAATCCATAGCAATAAGTGAGCCCTAGCGATGAAGTCTCTGGTCTTTCCATGAAAAGGAGTGGATTGGGCAATAGATTTACATACAGTGTCAATAGAAAATATCTTTG
Organism: Erinaceus europaeus; assembly: GCF_950295315.1. Classification (NCBI taxonomy): domain Eukaryota; kingdom Metazoa; phylum Chordata; class Mammalia; order Eulipotyphla; family Erinaceidae; genus Erinaceus; species Erinaceus europaeus. The sequence continues at coordinate 62,729,493 of NC_080175.1, forward strand.
ATAGGACTTCAAGCACCATTTTGGAAATAGTAGTCATTTAAACACTTTCATATAAAGGAAGGATTACAAATAAGCTCTTCTGATTGATCTAAGTTTAGCAACATCACATATATATCTGTGCAGAAAATGCTGAATCAGTGACTCTGAGCCATCTCCTGGTTGCCAGAATTCTGTCACTTTAGAAAAGCATATTCCCACAAGTAAGCATGTTGATGTCAGAGCAGAAATTAGGAACAAGGGAAACAAAGAATATGACAGGAAGCAACTGGAGCAAAACTTTGTTGCTTTAAAAGAGAGTAGGACAAAATAATTTACCATTTAAGAAGTCTTTAGATTTCATGATAATAAGATATGAAAGACTCAATGGTGAAAGATAAAAATAATTCAGAGGGGCCGAGTGGTGGCACACTTGGTTAAGCGCACGTATTACAATGTGCAAGGACCTAGTTTGAGCCCCGGTTTCCACCTGCAGGGGGATGCTTTGCAAGTTGTGAAGCAGTGCTGTAGGTGTCTCTGTCTCTCTCCCTATCACCCACTTCCCTCTTGATTTATAAAAAAATAAATAATTTGGAATTTGGAAGAGTAAAAGTACCTGATAAAGTAGTCTCCTATAGGAAAATAAACTAATTCTATTCAGTGATGAGGCTTAGCCTTAGAAAAGAGGAGGGTAGATTTTCAAAATACTTATTAATTTATTATTTTTGTCATCATTGAGATCAGTCAGCACAGTATCCAAGTGAGCTCTCTTGATGGTCCCACTAGTTTAATTCACAATTAATAGGGTATAATCTGAGTAAGCTTGCTTGATGATATTTATTTTCACTTTTGATGTTGAAGTCTGTTTTCCTGCTGAGAAATGAAGATTAGAGTGCAAAGAGTTAACACACACACTTGAATGTCTTCTACATTTAATGTTCTCAAATTATGTTTTGTAATTCTGTTATTCATCTTCAAAGTATATTTTCTAAGATCTGTTTTGTCATCACAGATCCCCCTCACCATTTTCCCCCCACTCTTGTCTCTGTGTACATAAGATTTTAGAATTTTACTTCATATAGTGTATCCTCACTTTTGGACTTTATTTTCTTTATTAGAGCAACTAATTTAATGTATTATTTTGAATCTGTTTTAAGCTATATGTGTATGAATATGGTTATCGTTCTCCTTTATCATGTACTTTATCAGTAGCTTCATGTACTGCAACTTCATGTATTAATTGTCCTCTACATAATTGCATTGTTCTGTTTTATGAAGAGTAAAGTCAGAGGGTCAAGTTCCATCATCTCTCTGTTATTACAAAATAAACTTATCACCAGGACAAACTTTCTCTTAGGTGTTATATTTTTATTTTTATCTGTACATTTCAGGAATATGCACAAATGTCAACATATTTACCAGTGTTAGTTATATACTAATAAATATTTTTAAAAGATTAAGAATAGTATTTTGGGGGGGTTAAGCACACATGGCACAAAGCGCAAGGACTGGCAGAAGGATCCCAGTTGGAGCCTCTGGCTCCTCACCTGCAGGGTGGTCAATTTACAAGTGGTGAAGCAGCTCTGCAGGTGTCTTTCTCTCCCACTCTTTGTCTCCCCTTCTCTCTCGATTTCTCTCTGTCCTGTCCAACAACAACAACATCAATGGCAACAATAACAATAAATACAACAACAAGGGCAACAAAATGGGAAAAAAAATGGCCTCCAGGAGCAGTGGATTCATAGTGCAGGCACCAAGCCCCGGCAATAACCATGGAGGCAAAAAAAAAAAAAAAAGTATTTTGAATGGCTACTGACTTATATTAACCACTTATCTTCACAACAGCAACTGTTTATTGCTATTATTGCCATCACTTTGCTTTTGAAGAATGATAGTATAATAACTCCAGACTATTCTTATCTGACTCCTAAATCTTGACATAGATGTCTTTTTCTTGAGTAAATGATGAATTCATGAGGGCAAACTCAACATTTTATCTATAATTTTATTAAAACACTGATAAATCTCCATGGATGTGAAATATTGTACTAGAAAGAGGATGATTATCAAAGAGTGATGATAGCAAAAGCATTAAGGACTAACATTTGCCAAAGTCTGATGAATTTCAGGTAGTCTTTTCAGTGTTCAATATTACTGGATATTCATAGAAACTTCAATTAGAGTGGTCTGGGAGGTGGCACAGTAGATAAAGTACTGGACTCTCAAGCATGAGGTCCTGAGTTCAGTCCCCAGCAGCACATGTACCAGAAAAGTGATATCTGGTTCTTTCCCTCCTCCTATCTTTCTCATGAATAAATAAATACAATCTTAAAAAAAAGGAAACTTCAATTAGAAAGAAAATACTGATGTTTGAAAAGATTAAGGGATTTGTCTTATATTTCAATTACAAAAGTAATAAGGGGAGGTTTAGATGCATAAATTCTGATACTATTTATCTAGACTCTTAATCTGACATTTTACTATTATTGTAAAAGTTTGAAAGAATATGTAAGCAAACACACATTTGCACAGTTGTCCTTTTTAGTCAGTCAGTGGTAACTAGAATGGAAGAGGATGTAAAGGAGTTTTTAAGAGTACATGAACAATGACAGGGTCATGGTGTATATAATCCAACATTTCCAAGCCCCACTTGAATTACTGAGCCATGTTCAAGAATCTTTCATGATATGATCTTCTGTTATCAAACCTAGTGAGGTTTGATAATTCATATGCTGAAGCACCAGACTGAAAAGTGTAAGGAGGAAGTGATGAGTAGAGATGCTTTGGAAAGATTGATTTTACATTTACATGCAACATGGATTGAAATCAGATGGATGGGATGTTCAATATTAAATGAAACAGAGAGCCACTAACAGCATTGAAAGGAATGGCCAAGAGACCTGGGTTTGGGAATTAACGGGGCGGGGGGGGGGGGGGGAGGCGGGAAGCAGTGGAAACAGGAAGGTAGGGAAGGACACAAGGATCATGATGAATAGATCTGTGAGACTATTACATTTAGAAGAGAGAAACTTGAGGATGAATGTGACCATAAAAATTGATTTTTCTACTGAAAAATCATGCCAGGTTCCATAGCTTAGTATATTGAATGCACATTTATGGACATGAGAGCTGTGCTCTATGTATATGTCATATGGTCAAAGGTAGCAGATTTTACAAAAGAAATCACATCTCTCCCACATTCCACAGATGTCAGTAACTGTCTTTTTACAATGCATCCTCAAAATCAAGATTGTAAATACTGTGATGCCTACATAGACCTTACAGATTAAAGATTTACCTAGTATAGGATAATGGAATAATAACAGTCAATTTGTGTGTACGCTTTTCCCCCTGTCCTTTGCAAATTTTAGTAAAAATAAAGCAACAAAGTGAAAAGAAGTTACAGTTATAAGCCATGAGTTAAAGAAACATGAAATCTATGATTATGCTTATATATGATAAATTAAGTATCCTGATGTTTTTAAAATGTTATTTCCAGTTAAAATTAATAGTAATGTGACTTTCAGATATGTTAATTATCTGGACATTTATTTCCAAAACCTAGAGTCAAAACAGTGAAATTTACAGGAACACCAAATAGTTTGTAGTTGCTAATTAGAGTTAAATGTGTACTGTTGTATGTTCCAAAGTCACTATATGCTTTTTTTCACCTGTACTTCACCTCTCTCTCTCACACACACACACATATATATACACAGGTGTATTCCTCAAATACAAATAAGATACTCATCTCGAAAACAATCCTCTCAGTCAATGAAATTTGATATTGAATATTTATTACCTATTGTAATAAACTTTGACTGGGTATACTTTCTTTAGTTTGAGGAGTTGCTTACCAGTGTATGCAAACTTTGTAAGTCAAATATTTCATGTGATATTGGCAACACTGTTTCTTAGCCCTAATTTCCATTATACCAGAAGTCTTAATAACAATCTACATTATCTGGGTTATGTATTCTTTGTTCTTTTATAGATGTGCCATCCAGTCCATATGGATTGAAGATTATAGAGCTGTCACAGACCACAGCCAAGGTTTCTTTCAATAAGCCTGACTCCCATGGAGGAGTGCCTATTCATCACTATCAAGTGGATGTCAAAGAAGTGGCATCAGAAACCTGGAAAATAGTACGCTCCCATGGAGTTCAAAGTAAGTCAGTGACTTCAAAGCAAATTGATTAATTCAAGATGAAATTCAATATACTTGCGTGATTAGCTCTTTATTTTCCTTCCACATTTTCTTTTAATGAGGAGAGTTGAGAAGATATTTCCACTGCCCTCTTCCTCCTGAGAACAGCTTTAATAAGGAGTAGAAAAGTTTCTGTCTTTAAAAAAGATGGGAAAGTTTATAACACAATCACTAAAATTCACAAAGCAGTGAAATATATTTTAAAATGCAACTGGTGGCGTTGAGTATGAAGAATTAATGACAGTGAACAAGCAAAACCAAACCAAACTCAAAGAGAACAGACCAGTAATTACTGCAAATAAAGAGAATGAGGAGGGAGGTAAAATAAGGTAAGAGAAATCAGTAAAAGAGCCAGTAGGTGTGGTGGTGGAGTGGAACCTAGCTTTTAATAGTGATCAAGTTGCTTTATATTCAGCTGTACCCATGAAACTAGTCTATAGCTTAATACTGTAGACTAATATTATTTCATTAAAGATAACAATAGAACAGCCAAATAGCAGGTGTGCTAGTGCTAAAAAAAATGACCATAGACAATGCTGATATGGTGGATACAGTGGTTGAATACTCTGACATGTGTTTTAATTAACTCATCCTTAGTAGCTCTTCTGTAAGTAGGTGTGAAAGTCATACTGTGAAATGTAGATATCTTGAACTTTAGGATGTAGCTTAGTGCTAGAATATATCTTCGGTTGTTGGAAAAGGCACAGCATATTTTTTCTATGTTTTTTTGATGCAAAAAAAATGCATCATGACTTTTCCAACAACCCATATTTTATACATAGGAGAATCTGGGTTTGATCTCTGCTATCTTGTTGATAGAAACTGTTACACTGTATATTCAATCCCTGAGTCTCCACCTGCAAGTGATAACGTGGTGCTGCAGATGTCTCCTTATTTCTCTCTTTGCCTCTCCCTTCCCTTTCAATTTCTTTCTATCTTTATCCAAAAAATAAAGTTAAACTAAAAAAACAGAAAACCTAAAACTCGCCTGGATAGTGTGCCTGTCTGATCTGTAATGAGTGACCCAAGTTCAAACTCAACCCCTCCCTCACTGAAGGAAGCCTTAGTGCTATAGATTTTGTTCTCATATGATCTGTTTTTCTCAGTGTAAGAAAAATAACTAAAGTAAGAAATAATAATTCATTTCTAGAGGTAGGCTCTGTTTGTGGGGACATGAAATACAGTGATAGGTCCAAAAGAGCAGCCAAAAAATAATGAAGGGATTTTTATTCCATAGTACATTTTCTCTGCTGACTCTCATTTGATCCTAACAAATATGTTGTAAAGATTCTGCAAAAGGTATGAACTTTCTTGAAAAGAAACTAAAGTATTAATGCATAGCAGAGACTGAAATCACAAAATCATGTTAGCTCAATCTGAATTTATTGATAGTTTATCAGTATTTGATGGAAGAGTCAGAAAAATTACTGTAAGTGATCAGCCATTTATCATATGATTCAGATCCAGTCAACTCTTCTAATTAATATTAATATTAAAATTTTTTTGATATTTCATGTTCATGTTACATAGCTCAGGGAAAAAATTGTAAACATAGTGACAGGAAGTCATCAAATTTTTCAACATCTCTGGCAAATAATTATCCTAAATGTAAAAGTACTTTTAAGAAAGAGAAAACAGGCACAGGTAAGAGGCAGAGACATACCAACAGAATGGATTAATTTTAATAAATCTCAAAGTTCATACTCAAGGCCATTAACGAAGAAAAGATATTTATTTTGAACACTATAGAAAATAGATCTGACAGAATAGTGCCACAGCACCCAACATTTCTGAAGAATAATTATAAATATTCCAAAGTCTCTTTACAAAAGAAACACCAACAGTGACAATAAACACATATACATAAGTGTGTGTGTGTGTGTGTGTGTGTACACAATAGGAAGTGGATTATCACTGTTATCTTCATTCTTAAACAATTCAATTTATGGAACTTAAGATTTTTGACAACTTTCTATCTTAAGAACATGTATTTTTTAGTGAATTAGTGCTTTTTTCTTTAAACATGACAATTCAACATTACTCATATTTTCTCATCAAACTTACATACTTGAATTACTGCTCAAATTACTCTTTTACCTTGTCCAACAAAGTGCTCTCATTAAAAAAAAAAAAATCACTCATGTTTAGGAGTACTCTCATATTAATAATCTCTCTTTACTCAGAATAAGAGATCTGCTCATAACAGCATATTTCTTTTTTTTTTTTTTTTCCTCCAGGGTTATTGCTGGGCTCGGTGCCTGCACCATGAATCCACCGCTCCTGGAGGCCATTTTTCCCCCTTTTGTTGCCCTTGTTGTTGTCGCCTCATTGTGGTTATTATTATTGCCATTGTTGATGTTGTTCGTTGTTGGATAGGACAGAGAGAAATGGAGAGAGGAGGGGAAGACAGAGAGGGGGAGAGAAAGATAGACACCTGCAGACTTGCTTCACTGCCTGTGAAGCCACTCTCCTGCAAGTGGGGAGCCGGGGCCTCGAACCGGGATCCTTACGCCGGTCCTTGCCCTTTGTGCCATATGCGCTTAACCCACTGCGCCACCGCCTGACCCCCTATAACAGCATATTTCTAAATCACATAATATACCATATTGCCTTTCTTATAATTGTTTCATTTCCTCTTCTGATTACAATCCATGAGTGGCCCTAGTATGTCTTGTTCAGGTTGAAATTTATCCCAGAATCTGTGAAAGTAGAATGGAAAGAATTAATATTTTCTAGAACCTAATGATCGGGTGGGTCTTCACAAGGTGGGTTCACTGGTTCCACCTACCCTCTTTCAACTCCTATCCTTCTACAAAAGCAGGTTTTAAACTGACTTTGAAGGTGCTTCCTGGAAGAAAAGGAAAAAGCAGAACTGAACAAATAAGAGTAATTGATCTGTGACACAGGCTCTACCAAGTCTCAGGAAACTATGTACAAGGTTCTTCAGAGAATATGCTCCATTCATCTTTCACAATCCACTTTGGATTAGTGTCTTGGACAGGATGGGCAGGTCAAGTTACACAGCCATATAGTCTGATCATGATCATCTGTTCTCAGGGATTTGTCAGGAGTTATTGTTTTAAGGTCTACATTTCAGCACTGTATGTGTTATTTTGCAAATAATCCAGTACCTTCTACTGTAATTCTCCCACTGGGGATTATCATCAACTCTATAGAAAATGTCATCCTACTTGACTTAGCACATTAAGGTTTTTTTTTTTCTATACCATTTTTTTGAGGTTACTGATGCTTCATTTATACTATACAGGCTTTCTCATAGCTTTGTTCATTGAATTGGTTCAGAATAATCTAAATTTCAAGCTCTGCTGATCTTATTTATTGGAAACTATACCAGGAATGAGTTTGGGGTAAATTCTTTTCCAGGAGATATGTTTTTGCTTCTGGTAGTTGCCCTAGAGTATTAAAAAAACGGAGCACGGATATCACTAAAGTAAATTTTATTTCACTTGGAATGTTTTGTTCTATGATATTAGATTTAGAGTCAGTAATTTTTCAATAAATTTTAATCCAGTACCTCTGCCAAACTGAAGTTTGGTTCATGGCCAAAGTAAATTTTAATTGTCATAATGCACGTAGCTGGATGAATATATATGTGCATGTATGTTTTGTAGCATATGCTTTGACTTCTTTCCATTATCCATTTTTAAATAGTGTGTGTAATTTGTAGGTATCCTTCAAAGACCTGATTTTCTGACTGCCTGTGCAATCCTAATGCTGAAAAGATGAAATCATATTTGTAAAGCACATATATTTCTGCATAGTGATGAATTGCTTGTCTTTTCCCTTTATTTTATAGCTTATGCTATTCATTCACTTTAAAACTTAAGCGACCATTGTGAATGTAGTTATGCATATTATCTTTCAGGAATTTGTGAAAGATAGATTTTTAGTTTTATTTATGCAAATGTAGGTGCATAGAGTACTGAACATTTAAGCTACCTTTATTTTTGGCACACCAAGTGGATTTACTTATTTACTAATTTACATGAGCTTAGTTGATTTTTGTTGTACTTTTTATTCATAAATATCTATAATTTATTATATATCACTCACATATCTACTTCTAATTATTAATAGAACCATCTAGAAATACTGGCTTTTACATGATTACAATTTTATTTAGCCAAAAATATAGCATACTTTTTCCGTTAGTAGACTGGTTTTGAAATAACTCTGATTTCAATGCATTTCCCCTGTTCACTCTTCATCTGCTTCTCAATTTAAGATAAAATGGAGACCTGGATCTATTATTGTATTCAAGATTTAGTGAACAGTTATTGATTATTCCAGTCATTGATGTGACATAAAACTAATTTAAAAATTTTTGAACATTGTAAAACAAGTCAGATGTCAAAAAGTTGAACTATTTGAATATAAAAAGTGAGTCATTCTGACACTTAATTTTGAATGAAAATCATGTACCGCAGATGTAGCAAGACTTTTGTGCTTCAGAGGGCTACAGGGTATATTCATTAACATATCACTTAGCACTAGTATGTTCTATCCACTTCATTGGGCACAAATGAAGAGAAAATAATCTTGAAAAAAACAACCACTTATTTGTCAGTCTTCAATATTAAAATGAAAATTTAATATTTGAAAATACCAGTATTTTAACAGAGTATAAACAGTTATTCCACATAACTTATTGTGTTCTTTTTTTCACCAAATGGTTGTGTTGTGCTTTATTCAAATCTAAGGTTGAAGTAAAATTGCTCCTTGTTCTTGAAAATGCAGGTAATGATACCTGCCAGGAAGGTATCTCAAGTGGGAATGTGCTTGCTTTATCATGCACATTTCCCAGGTTAAAACCTAACCCCCATCACACTGGGGTGGGGAAGGGGGGAAGCTTTGGTGCTATAGCATCTGCCCCCATGCCTCCTACTTTTTAAAAAATTTCCTAATACCAATACCACTTTATTGAAGAAATATTGCTTTATAGGACTGTTATAACAAGGGCCCATTCTTGGCCCTCTGTGTCTTCCTAAGCTGCTGTGATAGACTACAGTTCATTGAGGATTCACCCAATATTGTCCTTGGCTTTGTTTCTTTTTTCTCCTTTTTTAATCATTTTATTGCGGGGCTCTTTACAGCACAATTGTTGACAATTTACCATTTCTCATGATAAGTATCTGTAAAGCTCATGTTCTATCAACTCAAGTCCTTTTCAGCCATCCCACTAAAGGACCCCAAATCCCCCAAGTCCCTTCCCTTCTCTTCCTTCCCCAGAGGCCTTTGCTTTGATGCAATACACCACGCCCATCTAAATTTTGCTTTGTGTTTTCCCTTTCTGTCCTTGTTTCTTAAATTAAATCCTACCTATGAGTGAGAATGCCTGTATTTACTCTTCTCTTTTTTTGGCTTGTCTCACTTAACATGATTACTTCAGATAAAACTTAGGTCTCATCTGTGAGTGTCATCATCCGGTATTTGACCTTTCCTTCTGGCTTTCACTCAACATGAGTCCATCTACTGCAATCCAAGTTGTAACAAAGGAGAATAAGTTATAACTTCTTATAGCCATAGAGTATTTCATGCATTTATGGCACAACTTTTTAACTACTCTTTCTATACTTTCATGGAAAACAGCTTGGAGTTACCTGAAGCCATAAAAATGAACCTGCCATATGCCCCAGCAATTCCTCTCCTAGGCATCTATCCAAAGAACACAAAGCCATCTGAAAAGATCTGTGCACACCCATGTTCATAGCTATGCTATCTACAAAAACCAACATTTGAAAGCAACATAAGTGTCTCTTCCTTTGTATCTGAAATTTTTGCCCACAGGAGTGAAACACTGGAAATGACTAAATAAATAAGTAAATATGGAACCTCTACTGGAAACTTATATTTCTGAATTCTTAGCATTGTCAGTAATCTAAGAATTCGGTAACTGACCACAACTTGAAAATAATCACACAGATCTCTTAAGTTTGTTCATTGCACCTTTCCACTGAAGCAGCACACAAGGCCAGAGAATCAAATTATTTGGAAAGGGAGAAACTTTATTTACACTGGCTGGCTTGGTGTTGGATCTCTCTGAGAAGAGCACCAGTCCTCAGCCTTTGTTCTCTATGGTATTTATACTTATAGGACAGGTATACAAGTTACTTGGCACAATTTCATTGGTGCATAGCAAGCAGGGAGTAAAGACACAGATTATTAGCAGTTGGTTCTTACAGTTACACATGTCTTCACATACCTTCCCAAATAAGGTGGTAACATTCTCTTACCTACATTTAGCCTGGCCTTTCTTTAGCTATTTCACTACTAATATTCAGTGTGACTTTACAGGATGCAATTGCACTAGGTATACTTTAATATACAGACAGCAATTTTAGTATTATAGTATTTAGTTTGTAAACAGTGTAAATAAGGTTTTGAAATGCTTCAATATTATTTATTTATTTATTTTATTTTATTTGTAAAAAGGAAACACTGACAAAACCATAGGATGAGGGGTACAACTCCACACAATTCCCACCACCAGAACGTCTTATCCCATCCCTTCCCTTGATAGCTTTCCTATTCTTTAACCCTGAGGGAGTATGGACCCAAGGTCATTGTGGGATGCCTATAGCCTTTTTATTCAAGTTTTTTTTTTAATTTAACTTATTTATAAAATCGAAAATATCGACAAAACCATAGAATAAGAGGGATTAAATTCCACACATTTCCTACCACCAGAGTTCCATATCACAACTCTCCACTGGAAGCTTTCCTATTCTTTAGCCATCTGGGAGCATGGACCCAGGATCATTATGGGATGCAGGAGGTGCAAGGCTTCTGTAAGTGCTTCTCCCCTGGACATGGGTGTTGGCAGGTCGATCCATACTCCCAGCAGATGAGATTTGAGGCCTCCATTTTGTAAAAAGGTACTAGGTCTATTTTAGGTATATTCCAAGGGGTCCATGACTTTTCTAATTTTTGCTTGAACCTGACAGCTAACATGAAGATGGGCCAAAGGTATTATCTGGGGAGATAATGTCAGGGTTGGAAGTAGAACTAGATAGTTGAATCAGGAAGAGAGTAGCTCCCAAGTATGGGAAAACTATATAAATGCCATTAACTGTAAACCTCATTGATTTGATCTGTAGCCTATATTCAGTGCAGCAACCTGTGTAACCTTTGTATCTCGCATTCTGTGGTCATAGCTAGGAATGTTCTGGGTTGCACCCATTGCCAGACCCATCTTCCTCAAGTGGTAGAGGATTTTGGTCCAACCTCCCTTCAGAGATTGGTGCAGTCCCTACCATTGTTGATCCACATTGAGGGCAAGGTCCTGTGGGGGCCTACATGGGGGGGTCCATTATGTTGTTCCTGATGGAGATGACCAGTGACAATGGAGACAGGGATATTTTAGAGGTCTAGGCCCATCATGTCTGTGTGGGAATCCCAGGATTGCTTGGCTAGGGCCCCGGGAGATGAGGTGACCTGGTAGTAAGCCAAAGAGCCATCATTAAAGTATATAAGTCTCTTGCCCTTATCCAGCTTTTGTAGTCCTTACTTTGACAAGGTTAGCCCTGGAGTGATTGAGGGAAGTGAAATAGGAAGTAGAAGAGGAGAGTATCTAGGTGTAAATTGAAACTATTTTATTGATAAGCCAGAGAGGAATAAACAGGTGGCAAGAGAGAGACCAGCACTCCTGCCTCACCAGTCATGAAGCGTCACTTCTGCAGGTGGGTACCAGGTGCCTGAACTTGGGTACTTGCACATGGTAACTTGTGCACTCAAGCAAGAGAACCATCAGTGGGGCCTCTTTATCCAAGTTTTAAATTTGATGCAAGATAATGTAAACACAAATCTATTTATATGGTAGAGAGTTTTTTTTTTTTTTTCTGGTTGGGCAATGGCACATCCAGTATGAAGTGTAAGGACCTATACAAGGACTGGGGTTCCAGTCCTGGCTCCCCACCTGCAGGGGGGGGATACTTCATGAGTGGTGTAGCAGGTCTGAAGGTGTCTCTCTATCTCTCTATCTCCCTTCCCTTCTTAATTGCTCTCTGCCCCGTCAGTAAAATGGAAAAAAATTAGCCCTCAGGAGCAGTGGATTCTTAGCACTGGCACTGAGCCCCAGCAATGATCCTGGAGAAGAAAAAATAATAATAATAATCCTTTTTTCATCTGAGATGGCTTTGAAGTGTGGTTATGCATTTACAAAATACTTACATGTTTCTGATAGGTCAACAGATTAACTAGAATAGCAGCACTAGTTGGAGTAGAGTGATGATTGGTAGAAAAAAAAATCAGCTGACATTAGGCGCAAATATGGAAGAGCACCACTAAATATGGCCAACATTTAAAAATCTCTTTCGTTTGCATTTAATCAAAATTGTGAAGACATTTGAAAGCCTTTGTTATATTATGTTAAACAGAATATCAGATATTCTATCACGCACTTAGGAATTTTTTTTCATGTATTAAACCATAAAAACTTTATATGTTACATTACTAAGATGTTGATTTGACTTATGGAAACTCAAGAGTTAATGAAACTGCCAAAAATTTCATAAAAGAGAGGAGGTAGCTCAAAGGAATTGTGCAACTCATTATCTCAGTGTTCAGTGACAATCTTCTTTAATCATGGCTAACATTGTAGTAAAATATTTCCTCGGACATCTGGTTCAACATAATGTGTCAGCGAGCTGCACATGCAGAGATTCATGCTTTACAATGTGTTAGCAGCTTGAAATTTTAATAATGATTTTTATGGAATATTTATAAAAAATAGAATATTACTCCTTTTATATCTCTTACAGTCCTCAAATGTTATTGTGCCATGCTATCCTCATCAAAACTGATGAATCCATCCTGGAATGTCACTGTGTCATTGGGTAATGACAAAAGAGCTCAGCTGGATAGTGTACCTACTGTGTCATGCAAATGCTGCAGGATGGGCCTGGTCCCCCACCTGAATGGATGGGAGCTTCAGTCCTGCATTGATTTTTACCTTTTTTTTTCTCTGTGTTTCTGTCTGGGGAAAAAAAAAAGGTCTGCTATTGCAACACCTCCTTTAACAATTTTGTGATGTGGATATATGAAATTAATTTATCCTACATTGTTCTGATAATTTTTATAGAAGTAATCTTATTTTGGAGCCACATTCCCTTGGTCTCTAACTTTAGATAAAAAAATATTATTAACTATTTTATTAGGGGGATTAATGGTTACAGTAAATGGAATAAAAGGGGTATAACTCCACAGAGTTCCCACCACCAGAACTCTTCCATATCTCATCCCCTCCCTTGATAGTTTTCCTATTCTTTGTCCCTCTGGGAGTATGGACCCAAGGTCATTATGGGGTGCAGAAGGTGGGAGGTCTGGCTTTTGTAATTGATTCCCCACTGAACATGGGCTTTGGCAGCTCGATCCATTCTATTTTTACTTGTTTAAACTTCCATACAATATTCCATAAGGGCTGTAAGAGTTTACACTTCCACCAGCGATGTAGCAGAATTTCCTTTTCTCTAAAACCTCTCCAACACTTGATGTAAATCATTTTCTCAGGTATGAGATGGTATCTCAGTGTAGTTTTAATTTGCATTAAATTGAAGTGAAGTGAAGCATTTCTTCATGTGTCTGTGGGCCATCTGTATGTCTTCTTAGGAAACTGTGTTTAGTTCATTGGTCCACTTTTTCATTGGAATATTTTTGCTTCTTCTGTAGATCTGTACCAATTGTTTATAGATGTTTGATGTCAGTTGCTTTTCTGATATGTGATGTGCAAATATCTTCTACCATTTACTGGGTTGCCTTCTTATCCTTGTGTGGTGTGCTTTTGGTGTGTAGAAGCTTTTTAGTTTCATGAAATCTCATTTATTTACTCTTGTTTTCATGCCCCATTCACATGGTCAAAATACAGTTTTGATGTGAAGGCTCTGCAATGTTTCCCTGAAAATTTCTTCTATAAATTTTAGAGTTTCTAATATGTCTTTAATTCATTTTGATTTGACCTTGGTGTATGGTTTTAGGTGGTGGTCTAGTTTCACTTTTCTACATGTGGCTGTCCAGTTTTCCCAGAGCTATCTGTTGAAGAGACTTTATTCCTATTGAATGATTTTGGCCCCCTTTGACATATATTGAGTGGTTGTATATCTGTGGATTCATTTCTGGGCTTTAGATTTTTCTCTATTTAGCCCACTGTCCATTTTTATTTCAGTATCATTCTCGTTTGATTTTTGATTCTCTGTAATAAAATCTGAAGTTGTAGAATGTGATACCTCCATATTTTTCTTTTTTTTTCCTCAGAAGTTCTTTGGCAATTTGTGGCATTTTGTGGTCCCACAAATATTTTGTACAAGTTATTCAATTGCTTGAAAAAATGCCATTGAAATTTTGATAGGGGTTGCATTGAAATTGTAGACTGCTTTTGTTAGAATGACTATGTTAATAATGTTTATTCTTCCAATCCAGGAACAAGAAATGTCCTTCCACTTCTGTGTGTAATCTATTTGTTTTTATTTATTTATTTATTTTTTATTTTAGCAATGTCCTATACTTTTTTGTAAAGATCCATCACTTACTTTGAAAGATTCACCCCAGGGTATTTTATCTTTTCACATTCAATTGTAAATAGGATTGAGTCATTTATTTTCCTTTCCTCTGACTTCTTGTATATATACAGAAATGCCACAGATTTCTATGTATTGATTTAGTATACTGCTACTTTACTGAATTTATTACTTCTAGTAGTTTTTTGGTGGAGTTTGTGGGGTTCTCTAGGTATGTAAGTCTTCAACTTTCTCTCATTGAGAATGATGTTAGCTGTGGGTTTGTCGTAAAAGGTCTGTATTATGTTGAGGAAGGCCCTTCTATTCCCACTTTCTGGAGGCTCTCCACGACCTGAATAAGCTGGCTTATGTGGTCTCTTACCTCAATCTGAAATGCATTCAAAATGTCCTTTAGGCTCTGCAGTTCTGACTGGAGTATTTTTTCTTTGTTCCTTTGTTTTTTTCTGTACTTTGTAGGTTTTTTTTTTTTTTTTGGAAAAATAACTCAGTTCTTGAATCCTAAATTTAATTTCTTGAATTGATTTCATAGTGAGTTTTCCAAATTCGATCATTGGTTTTATAGATCTGTATCTATCAGGTCATTTGCCATTTTGTCCTTGCCGTCTATGTATTTCTCGGTGATTTCCATTGTTGTGCACTGTAGCTAAGGTGTTCTATTTCCCAGTTTATACATCTTGGTGGAGCAGTGAAGATGACATCTTGTTTCATCAGGGTGGTTTAGTGTCTCTGATGTCTTTGGAGTCTTCTTGTTGTTCTTCTAGCTTCTGAGGGTGTGGGGGTGTTACAGCGTTGAAGAATTCCTTTCTCATAGTGTTCAAAGAAAAAGCAAGATTTATGTCCCCCAAATTTTCTTGGCTTCCTCCCTTGGACTATGTGCTCTGTTTTCTAAATACCAAAATGGCACCTGCTGCTACTGAGCACAGCTTCGTAAATGTTGAGACCTTTCCCCTCATTTCTTACCTGCCTTGGCTGTATCTACTTGTGACTAAGTGAGCTACTTCAGAAGTCACAGTTGTGGGAGAGGAAAGATTATTTTTTTTTATCCTTAGTCTCTTAGTTTCTTAGTGTCTTTGATTTCAATATAGGGCCTCCCTGTTGTTTTTCAGCCTCTGCAGAGTAGTGACAACATTAGAAACTTAGAAGTCACAGTTGTAAATTAACGAGGTTTTAGTGTTTTCTTGTTGTTGTTGTTTTTTAACAGTTGTTGTTGCTTTAACTCAGACCTGGAAGTGGTGCACCTCAGCTGTTAATCTCCTTTTTAGTACCAACTGTCCCTAGCTTTTTAGTACTGGGAATCTCTCCCTCGGCCTTTTTCTGGCCATGAGCCAAACCTGTCTGGATTCACTTGGTACATTTCTGAAGAAATCTTGGTGATATTTTGTTGAGTTTTCAGGTGATTCTTACTGTTTTTGTAGTTGACCAGGGAGAGCAAAATGAGTCTATTACTCCATATCCATGCCTCCAGAAGTTCCCCAAAACATCCTAATATGTGTATTAATGTACAGTATACTCTTATACCAGAGGCACCAGAGATTCCCTTTTTCAATCCCCAGCACCATTGTAAGCCAGAGTTGGGCAGTGCTCTCAGTAAAATAAATCAATCAATAAATCTAAAGATGTGAATTATTTTAATAACTAAGCATATTAAATTTTATACACCTAAGGTTTTGAAAATATTTTTCCAAATTTGACTATTATAACCATTATTTTATTATTAAATTATTAAAAACAGCTCTCTATTATAAAATATTCTTAAAATTTAAGGAGAAATATGTTAGTCTTATTTCATATATTAAGTGACTATAGATAATTTTTATATGTGTATCTATCTACTTCAATAAAGAAAGATATAGAGAGAAACCAGAGCAGAGGCTTCTCTGCTCTCGCTGTGGTGTTGTGGATTGAACCTGGGACCTCACAGTCTCAGGCATGAAAGTCTGTATCTTTGGGTTGGTGGCTCTAGATTCTTTCAGTTGAACAATTTGAATGATTTCATCCTTTAAAGGAAGGTGACTACTCGTGGTTAGCATGATGGGAAATTGTTTTAGAAACTACCACCAATCTGATTCTTATATCTTTTTCATTGTCATATCAAATCAACCAGTATTTGAAAAAATAAATTAGCAACTCTGAGGCTAAAATGATGATGTTATTTGATCATCAAGATACTACAGAAAATCTGTTTCATAAAAGCTTTTTTGAGGGGAGCCAGGCGGTTTGCATCTAAAAAGATGCAAACAATACACTTTCATGTAATAGGATCTTAATGCACAATTTAATTTGCACACAAATATAAATACAAATTTGAAAACTAAATGAAAATGTAGTCAAACTGAGTCTATTAAATAGTCTTCTTAAACTTCTTATGAAACTTTGCATTGATAATGAAATTATTTTCCAGCCATTTGTATGTATGTATTAAATATATAACTGCAGCTTATTCAATTTAAGTATCGGAGGACCGGGGAGACAATAGAAGAATCATGCACTAGATATTCACGCCTGAGTCTCAGAGGTCACAGATTCAATTCCCACTCAACTAGAACTGGGTAGTAATTAGGTTTCGCTCTATCTCTTAGTGAGTTAAATAAAGTAGCAGTATGTTCTCTAATAACTGGGTAAAATATTGTCTTCTCTCTTTATTTAAGACTCTTGCAAAAGAGAGTCAGCTAATTCTCATTTTATAAAAAAATGACATTATTTCAATTTTATTTAATTGTTGAGGCAGCAAAAACTGAGCTTAAGTAAAATTGTAGGTGTGTCATTATATTTTCACATCTAAGTGAGGGGATTAATAGCAAATAGGACTTTGAGCAATCTGTTCTACCTTACTTAAACTTTGTGGCTGCTTGTAGATGCCTGGCAAGCTTCAAACTTCTTGATAGCCTGACTCATTCCCTTTTAGATGGAAAGTGGCAGTATCTATCAGGGGAATCTGTATCTTCTTACACTGATTGGCAGGGGATCTCCCTCCTGCCATGGAGAAAAAGAATTTTAATTGAGTGAAGAATAGAGCAGAACCAGTTTTAATCTCACATTAGAACTTTGCTTAGCCTAATTAGTTGACAAGTATATAATTAATTTTGCTCCAAGGGTCATAGATATTCTGTAGTCTCTGTTTCTCTTGACAGATTAAAAGAGAGGGTTTAAAATACATTACGCAAACAACCAAAACTTATTCCGTTGCGTTTATCTTAACAAAGTCTGATTCTCTCCTTTTTTAATGTGGTAATTGGAGATTAAAACTCCCTGAGCCCAGTGTTTTGTTTTCTTTATGACTTTTTTTTTTAAATATGTAGCACCAGGGAATAAACACAAGACCTCATACAGGCATTATATATCTATGAGTAGACTCTGCAGGGTAAATTCCTTCATTCTTTATTTAAAAAGGAGAAAGACAAAGAGAGGAGAGAGACAGTGCATCAATATTCCTCCATCTATGGCACTATCCTGTGGTGTTAGTATTCAATTATGGAGCTGCAATCACAGTAAGGTGCATGATCTGTTGGTGATGCTGATCCCAGTCCATTCTTTCATTATTTCATGAATGACAGAGAAAGAGAGAAAAAGTCTACTCCTTCTGTCTTTGTTGTTTTGGTATCAAACTTTATGCCTCAAGCATACAAGGCCTGTGTTCTACTACTGAGTCATCTACCTGTCCTGTTTCCACTCCCCCAGCCTCCCCCCACACACAGTTAATTCCTCTTCACCTCACCTCATTTTTTTTTTTTTTTTTTTTTTTTATTTATTTAAATTTTTAATTTAAGAAAGGATTAGTGAACAAAGGCATAAGGTAGGAGGGGTACAACTCCACACAATTCCCACCACCCAATCCCCATAACCCACCCTCTCCCATGATAGCCTTCCCATTCTCTAGCCCTCTGGGAGCATGGACCCAGGGTCGTTGAGGGTTGCAGAAGGTAGAAGGTCTGGCTTCTGTAATTGCTTCCCTGCTGAACATGGGTGTTGACTGGTCGGTCCATACTCCCAGTCTGCCTCTCTCTTTCCCTAGTCAGGTGTGTCTCTGGGGAAGCTGAGCTCCAGGACACATTGGTGGGGTCCTCAATCCAGGGAAGCCTAGCCAGCATCCTGGTGGCATCTGGAACCTGGTGATTGAAAAGAGAGTTAACATACAAAGCCAATCAATTTGTTGAGCAAACATGGATCCCAAGATTGGAATAGTGGAGAGGAAGTGTTGGGGAGGTACTCACTGCAAACTCTAGTGTACTTCTGCTTTCAGGTATATATTTTGCAGTAGTTTATGGATACGTGTGCACATACGCTCTCTCTCACAGAAACTGGTATATGTCTAGGTTATGGGACTTTGTTAGAAAGTGAACTACCTGAGATGAAATTAGAGTGTACTATAAAAGGAAAGGTCTCACCCGAGTAATGAAGCTGAAGGGTTGTCACTCCACACGTGAAGTCTCTGGATACACTCTGAGGTGAAGCATGTTGAGATGGCAATCGTTGCTTTGGTTAGGTTGTGATCGGCGGATGCAATATTATTTGGTATGGAATGGGAGAAGCATACGGGAAAGTGAGCCCTATCCAAGGGTGCCAGGACTGGGGGAAGTAGGGGCTCTATAGTGAAGATGTGAGGTTCCTGCTGTCTTAGGGTTCAAAAAGACAATCAATAGTTAATATTACCCTCACATTATTTGTTAATTGGGTTAACTTTGAAAAGTCCCTTTGTTATGGTTTGCTGTACAGTACCCAGTATCTTGTATATAGCTGTGCTATTGGAAGCTTCTAATCTACTTGGTCTAGGCTTTTGAGAGAGTCCGCATATCAAATACGTAGCCTATCTATTAAAAAGATTCAGTTTGTCTTTTGAGAACCTTTGAGACATACAATTGATTTCCCCCTCTCATATTAATTAACTACTGATTTATATGACTACATTTTGCTAGGAGTGTACATAAACACCATTCCCATCACCAAAGGACCGTGACCCATCCCTCCCGCCCATTCCCACCCCCCACTGGCCCAGGAAGCTACATGTCTACTCCTCACCACTGGGTTTTTACTTTGGTGCCCTACTTACAATTTGATCAGGTCCTGCTTTTAGTTTCCCTTTCAAATCTTCTAAGTCAGCTTCTGTTGATGAGTGGGATCATCCCATACTCATCTTTCACTTTCTGACTTAGTCCACTTAACATAATTCCTTCTAGCTCTGTCCAAGATGGGTCAGAGAAGGTGAGTTCATTGTTCTTGATAGCTGCATAGTATTCCATTGTGTATATATACCACAGCTTTCTCAGCCATTCATCTGTTGTTGGGCACCTGGGTTGCTTCCAGGTTTTAGCTATTATGAATTGTGCTGCTATGAACATAGGAGTACACACCTCTTTTTGGTTGGGTGTTATGGAGTCCTTGGGGTATAACCCCAGGAGAGGAATTATTGGGTCATATGGAAGGTCCATGTCTAGCCTTCTGAGGGTTTTCCAGACTGCTCTCCACAGAGGCTGTACCAATTTACATTCCCACCAGCAATGTAAAAGGGTTCCTCTGTCCCCACATCCTCTCCAGCATTTGTTGCTGCTGTCCTTTTTGATGTATGCCATTCTTACAGGAGTGAGGTGGTATCTTAGTGTTGTCTTAATTTGCATTTCTCTGACAATCAGTGACCTAGAGCAGTTTTTCATATGTTTGTTAGCCTTTTGGATCTCCTCTGTGGTGAGTGTTTTGTTCATTTCCTCTGCCCATTTTTGGATGGGGTCATTTGCTTTTTTGTGGCTAAGTTTGCTGAGCTCTTTATATATTTTGGTGATTAGTTTCTTGTCTGATGTCTGGCATGTAAAGATCTTCTCCCATTCTGTGAGGGGTCTCTCTGTTTGTTTAATAGTTTCTTTGGATGTGCAGAAGCTTTTCAATTTGATGTAGTCCCATTGGTTTGTTTCTGCTTTGGTCTTCCTTGCAATTGGGTTTGATTCATCGAAGATATCCTTGAGGTGTAGATGGGAAAGTGTTTTACCAATGTTTTCCTCTAAGTATTTGATTGTTTCTGGTCTGACATCTAGGTCTTTGATCCATTTGGAGTTGATTTTTGTTTCTGGTGAGATAAAGTAGTTCAATTTCATTCTTCTGCATGTTTCAACCCAGTTTTCCCAGCACCATTTATTGAAGAGAGCCTCCTTCTTCCATTTAATGCTTTGGGCCCCCTTATCAAAGATTAGATGCCCATAGGTGTTGGGATTTACTTCTGGGCTTTCAATTCTGTTCCACTGGTCTGTGTGCCTATTTTTGTTCCAGTACCATGCTGTTTTGATGATGATGGCTTTATAATATAGTTTAAGGTCTGGGAGTGTGATGCCTCCATTTCTGTTTCTTTTCCTCAAGATGGTTTTGGCAATTCTAGGTGTTTTCAGGTTCCAGATAAATGATTGTAGTGTTTGTTCTATTCTCTTAAAGAAGCTTGGTGGAACTTTGATGGGTATTGCATTAAATTTGTATATGGCTCTGGGGAGAATGTTCATTTTGATGATATTTATTCTTCCAATCCATGAGCATGGGATATCTTTCCATTTCTTGGTATCAGTTTCTATTTCCTTGAGTAGCGACTCATAGTTTTCAGCATACAAGTCTTTCACTTCTTTGGTCAACTTTATTCCTAGGTATTTGATTGATTTTGCTGAAACAGTGAATGGGAGTGATTTCTGGATGTCTTCTTCTTCAGATTTAGTGTTTGCATAAAGAAATGCCACTGATTTTTGTACATTGATTTTGTAGCCTGATACCTTGCTATATTGCCTAACAACTTCCAGTAATTTTCTACTGGATTCTTTAGGTCTTTCTATGTATACTATCATATCATCTGCAAATAGTGAGAGCTTGACTTCTTCCCTTCCAATCTGTATCCCTTTGATTTCTTTCTCTTGCCTGATTGCTATGGCAAGAACTTCCAATACTATGTTGAAGAGTAACGGTGACAGTGGGCAGCCCTGTCTAGTCCCTGATCTGAGGGGGAATGCTTTCAGCTTCTCTCCATTGAGTATGATGTTGGCTGTAGGTTTGCTATATATAGACTCCACTATCTTGAGGAATTTCCCATCTATTCCCATTTTTTGTAGAGTTTTGAGCATGAATGGGTGTTGGATTTTGTCAAAGGCTTTCTCTGCATCTATTGAGATAATCATGTGGTTTTTGGCTTTGCTTTTATTGATGTGATGAATGACATTGATTGATTTACGGATGTTGAACCAGCCTTGCATTCCTGGAATGAATCCCACTTGGTCATGATGAACAATCTTTTTGATGTGTTGCTGTATCCGGTTGGCCAAGATCTTGTTTAATATTTTGGCATCTATGTTCATCAGAGATATTGGTCTGTAGTTTTCCTTTTTTGTTCTGTCCCTATCAGCTTTTGGTATCAGGGTGATGTTGGCTTCATAAAAGGTGGAAGGGAGTATTCCTGTTTCTTCAATCTTATGGAATAGCTTAAGAAGTATGGGTATTAACTGTTTCCTGAAAGTTTTGTAGAATTCGTTTGTGAAGCCATCAGGTCCAGGACTTTTGTTGTTGGGGAGATTCTTAATAACGGTTTCAATTTCTTTGTCTGTGATTGGTGCATTTAGATTTTGTAGTTCTTCTTGGTTCAGTTTTGGAAGTGCATAGGTTTCTAGGAATTGTTCCATTTCTTCCAGATTCTCTAGCTTGGTGGCATATAGTTCTTTATAGAAGTTTCGCAGAATTCTCTGGATTTCTGTGGTGTCAGTTGTGATATCTCCTGTATCGTTGACAATTCTATTAATTTGAGTCTTCTCTCTTTTTTGTTTGGTGAGTCTGGCTAGGGGTTTGTCAATTTTGTTTAATCTTTCAAAGAACCAACATTTGGCTTCATTGATCTTTTGTATGGTTCTTTTATTTTCGATGTTGTTTATTTCTGCTCTAACTTTAGTGATTTCTGTCCTTCTGGTTGCTTTAGGGTTCCTTTGTTCCTCTTCCTCTAAGTCCTTGAGGTGTGTAGTAAGTTCGTTCATTTGGGCTTCTTCTTGGTGTTTAATATGTGATTGTATAGCTATAAGTTTCCCTCTCAGTACTGCTTTAGCTGTGTCCCAAATATTTTGATAGGTTGTGTCTTCATTTTCATTAGTTTCCAGGAACATTTGAATTTCCTGTTTGAGTGAGTGTCTGACCCAGTGGTTCTTAAGGAGCGTGTTGTTTAGTTTCCAAATTCTATGTCTTTTAATAATTTTCCGTTTGTTGTTAAAAGTTAGTTTTACTCCACTGTGGTCTGAGAAGATACTTGGGATGATTTCAATGCTCTTGAATTTATTGATGCTGTCTTTGTGGCCTAACATGTGGTCTATCCTTGAGTATGTGTTATGTGGATTTGAAAAGAAGGTGTATTCCAGTTTTTTGGGGTGGAGGAGTCTGAAAATGTCCAAGAGGTCTAGTCTGTCAATCTCTTCATTCAATTCTCTTATATCTTTATTGGTTCTCTTCTTTGTTGATCTGTCTAAGTGTGAGAGTGGGGTATTGAAGTCTCCCACTATTATTGTATTACTATTGATGTATTTTTGAAATTGTTTCAATAGGTGTTTAATGTATTTAGATGGTCCCTCGTTGGGTGCATAGATGTTAATAATTGTTAAGTCTTCTTGGCTGATTGATCCTCTTATCGTTATGTAATGTCCTTGCCTATCTTTTATTACTTTATTTAATTTAAAATCTATCGTGTCTGAGATGAGAATGGCTGTTCCTGCCCTTTTTTGTGGACCGTTAGCCTGTATGATAGTTTTCCATCCTTTCACTTTAAGTCTGTGTTTATCTTGTTGTGACAGATGTGATTCTTGCAAGCAGCATATGGTTGGGTTATGTTTTCTGATCCATCCCCCCACCCTGTGCCTTTTGATGGGTGAGTTTAAGCCATTGACATTTATTGATATTATGGATTTAATGTATTGTAGTGCCATTGTTCTAAGAAACAATTTGTTTGCTCTGATATATTACAAGTATTATAGTGATGTTCTTGTTTATAAGAGGTCTTTTAATACCTCTTTCAGGGCCGGCTTGGTGATAGTTGCCTCCTTTAACTGTTGTTTGTCTAAGAAGGTTTTGATCCCTCCATCTAGCTTGAATGAAAGTCTAGCAGGATATATAATCCTTGGTTGAAACCCTTTTTCATTCAGGGCTCGATAGATATCTTGCCACTCCCTTCTGGCTTTTAGAGTTTGAGTTGAAAAATCTGCAGAAAGTCTTATGGGTTTTCCCCTGTATGTGACTTTTTGTTTCTCTCTTGCAGCCTTTAGGATCCTTTCTTTATCCTTACTTCTTCTCATTGTGACTATGATGTGTCTTGGTGTTTTCAGGTCTGGGTTGATTCTGTTTGGTACTCTCTGGGCCTCTTGCACCTTGATATCCTTTCTGTTATTCAGGTCTGGGAAATTTTCTTGTATTATTTCCTCTAGGATGTTTGCTTCCCCTTCCTCTCTTTCTTCCTCTGGCAGGCCAATTATACGAATGTTACTTCTTTTGAGATCATCCCATATGTCTCTGTTGTTGTTTTCAGTGTCTCTCAATCTCTTTTTAAGCTCTTTCACCTCTTTCTTAGTTTTCTCTAACTCATCCTCTGTCTGACTAATTCTGTTTTCTGCTTCTGTTAGTCTGCTTTCCCTTGCCTCAGCTTCTTTCTTCATTACAGCTATTTCAGCTTTCAGTTCTCTAATTGTCTCAAGATAATCAGTATTTTCCTTGGTGGTCTCAACTGTTGTTTCCCTAATACTGCCATTTCTTTCCTCCAATGTTGTTTTCATTTCTGTGATTAATAAGTTTATTATTGCTTGCATACTTTTCTTATCTATGGTTACTTCTGACTGATTTGTGGTTTCTTCTGGGCTCTTGTCTTCATTCATTGGGGTAGCAGTTTTATTTGTTTTTAATCTACCCATTTTTTTTTTTTAATTTATGTGTTTCTCTCTTTTTTTTTTTTTTTAATGTTCTGTTGTTCCTCAGTTGTTGTGTTTTGAGCACAAGTAACACTGTACTAAATACCTTTATGACAATTGCACTCACCAACCTCCGGAATAACCGTAGCAACTGAAGTAAGTATTGAAGGAGTTTAATCGTTACCAGTTAGCCAAACAATTTCTCCAGTCCGTGAAAAAATAGTAACCAAATCCCAGTGAAGAAAGAGAAAAGGAAGAGAGGATAGCAAGAATAGACAGTTATGCAAATCTACTATCCAGTGTATATTCTAAGGGTAACAAGAGTGTAAAGGGAACTAGAGCAGAGATACACACATAGAGAGTCCACTCTGGGTCAGATTTCTTCCCCAAAGTAATTCAGAAATTCAGAAAGGCAAAGAAGAAAGAAGTGTATGACAAGATTAAAAAAAAAAAAAAAAAAAAAAAAAAAAAAAGAAAAAAAAAGAGAGAGATTGAGAGAGATAAGAGAGAGAAAAGGGAGAAGATAGGAAGAAGAGTTGTAATTAAAGAGCAGTGCGAGGAACTTCCCAAATGTGTATCAGTGAATTAAAAAAAAAAAAAAAAAAGGAAAAAGGAAAAAAAAAAAAAAAAAAAAAAAAAAAAAAAAAAAACCCTGTTTGGTGGTATGGGGTATCCTGCTAGTAGCTGGTCCCAGGCACTGCTTATGGGGGGAGGGGGGGCGGCGGGAAGGATGTATGCTTGAAAATTAAAAGGAAGAAAAAAGAATTTTTTCCCCTACTCTAATTCTTAACCCAAATTAAGTTATAGAAACATCCTTGGTATGACCGTTATGGCCCCTTATTGGATGGCCTGCTAAAGGCAGAAAATCCTATTGTTTACACGAGATGTGTCCGGAGCTCAAAGGCTAACCGCTTCTGCTTCTCCGGGCGCCATCTTCCGGGAAACCCCGCCCTCCAGACTTTTTTAAAGGATTTCTCAAAAATGAACACTAGCTCCAAGTCCTTTGATCCAATGAGAGCTATACTCAAGAAGTCTTTGGATCCACCCTCAGGGTCGCGGTGGACCCTGACAACTCCCAAGAGGCAGCCCCCGAGCTAAAGTGCTCTCTCCGGGTCCTCTGCCCGCCGCGCTCTGCAACCGGCGGAGGAGCCGCCTTCCCGGGCGGGCGGAGGACAATGCCCGGCGCACTTGCCTTGCCTGGCGCCGCCTGGGAATTCTGGAGCCCCGCTAGTCCGTGTCACCTTTGCTCTAATTGTTAACCCAAATTAAACTGTAATAACTTCTTTGGTGCCCTCCCCCTTATTGACTGGCCTGCTAAAGGCAGAAAATCCTACCTTTGCCGGCGATGCTATCAGAGCACTCGCTGTTAAGCGACTTCTCAGGCCGTCGCCATCTTACCTCTCCCTCATTTTTTTTTAACCAGAATTCTGCTTAGCTGTGCTTTATGGTGGTATAGGACTTTGAACCTGGAACTTTAGAGTCTCAAGCCTGAAAGTCTTTTGCATATCCCTTTTTCATTGTAACCTACCCTTTAATTCACCTTTGAAAGGGAAAACACGTCAATTTTTTTTTTCTTTCTGCTAATCTCATTTCACACTTATAAAAATGTGTTGAATAGTGTCTGTTTTCCCATGTCTTAAATGTCATTACTTTCATGCATTTCAACATGTTGCTACAGTTTTTAATTAATTGCTAACAATCACATATGAGAGTCATTGAATTTATATCAAACAGAAACATCAAATTCGAGTCAGACCAGGTTATTCATAGAACCTGTCTCTGTTGTCGTGACAAAGAAAAGTTTCTTAAGGTTTATAATTGTCACATGTATTTCACTGTGATTTCCAAATCTTTCTGACTGAAAAGTATAAAATTCTTTAATTTATGCCACTTGGCCTTAGAGAACATTTCCTAGTCTGTCATCAGGATCTACTTTCACAATTTTTGAGTTTCAATTTTGGTTGAATTATAGAAAAAGAGCCCATCCCACACCTCAGTTTGGGGTTTTATTGTTCTATTATATGGTCACATTTAGGCAAAAGAAGTCTCCATTAACTCACTTTAAAATTTGAAGTATGACTCTATTATAAAATATTTAGTTTTTCCACTTTCCAGTGGTGATTTGCTTTCATGACCTACCTTGGATAATCAAAAGCTCTATGGTTGGTTATATGCTGGAAAATTATGGATGCTTTAATGTATATATCCTCTCATTAAAAATAAAAAGGCAAGTCAAATTACAGATCTAGATTTCAATTCCCCCCTGAACCACTCCGTCCCCTTTCGTTAAATGAGTCCCAATTTGTGAAGTCCTTTCTGTTTCACATAATAACTTTATGTTCACATAACGTTAATAAGCAACATAATAATGGGTTATTATACTAATGCTTTTGTGCCAGAACTTAAGAACAGAGTAACTTCTTCTTGTATATAAACTTTGGGAAACTTCTACAAGTAGGTTTACTTCCATGTTTCTCCACTGTAATTTGGAAAGTCCTCTATAAAGACCTCCCCTTAGCCACTTCATCCTTGAATGTTTTCACCCAGTGCTTAAAAACAGTTCAATTCTTATATACCTTGTCACTCCTCTCCTCAACAAGTTCCTGTGCAGTGAAACTCAGTAAAAGGGGAAAGTCTTTACACTAAGAACAGAATAACCTAAGGATGCATGGGTAACATCTATTCTTAATGGATAGTAATTAATTAAAGGGGTAGGTTTCCCCTTAGCAAGTAATAAAGGAACACTCAAAGCTCTTCAATCCTTATAATGTTAGAGGACAATCAGGGTTAGAACATTCTTTCATTAGAAATAATGCTCATGTACCTAAAGTAAAGTTGGAGTCTTTCTTTCTTTTCTTTTTTTTTTTTGCCTCCAGGGTTATCGCTGGGGCTTGATGCCTGCACTAGGAATCCACTGTTCCTGGTGACCATTTTCTTTTCCATTTTATTGGATAGGACAGAGAGAAATTGAAAGGGGAAGGAGAGATAGAGAGGGAGAGATAAAGAGAGATAACTGCAGACCTACTTCACTGCTCCTGAAACTCCCCAGCTGCAGGTGGGGAGCGGGGACTTGAACCCGAATGTTACAATAGATTGCTTCTTTACTTTTTTAGATTAGTGCCTCAGTATTTTCTGATTTTATATATATTGTGACAGTGTGATATCTCTGATATTATCCTTTCTAATTAATTAATTACATTGCCACCAGGACTATGGCTGTAGCTCAGTGCCTGCATAAGGAATCCACTGCTCCCAGCTGCCAGTTCTTTCCTTCTTATTATTCTTTAATTTTGATCAGAGAAACTGAGAGCGAGATACAGAGGGAGAAAGAAAGAGGTAAACCTGAAGCACTGATTCACCGCTTATGAAGCTCTCCCCTCTTTAAATGGGGGGTAGGGGCTTGAACCTGCGTCCTTGCATGTGGTAAAGTGTGCATTCAACCACCTGCACCACCTCCAGCCTTTGTAATACTTTTAACCTAAATAGATGAAGACACATCTGACTTAGGAAGGATTTTATTTACAACCTAAATTATGGAATTCATTTTTATGAGAAAGAGAGAGACAGGAACCTGAGCAGTACTCAACTCTGGCATATGTAGTGCCAGATATGGAACCTAGGCCTCATGCATGCAAGCCGTTATACTTCCCATGGGGCTTACTCTCTGGCCTTACAATCATGTGCTTTATATATTGTTTCTTGGTGAATTGTATCAAGGCAAACAACTGCATGTACTATTACCATTTTTCTCTCACCTGCACTACTGAGTTGCTTCCTACTGTCTGCTCTTAAAAAGAATTTATTGTAGCTGTGTCTATGCATTATAAAAATAGGTAAACCTGGGGGTTCGGTAGTGACACACTTGGTAGAGTGCACACATTGCAGTGTGCAAGGACCTGGGGTTTAAGCCCCTGTCCCCACCTGCAAAGAGAAGTGTCATATACAGTGAAACAGTGCTGCAGGTCTCTCTCTGTCTCTCTCTCTGTCTCTCTCTCTCTTTCTTTCTCCCACTCTGTTTATTTCTCTCTCCCCTTTCTTTCTTCCTTCCTTCCTTCCTTCCTTCCTTCCTTCCTTCCTTTCTTTCTTTCTTTCTTTCTTTCTTTCTTTCTTTCTCTATCTTCCCCTCCCTCTCTTTTTCTTTTTCCTTATCTTTCTCCCTTTCTCTCTTTTAATATCCAAAATAAATTTACAAAATTTAAATAATAAAAAATAGAGAAGCTCTATTATATACCACAGTTACCTGGAGTAGTAAATCTTTACAGCAGTTACTCATGTATTGTTTTGTGTAGCATATTCTCAATACTATGGATATAAATGTTAGTATTTACTAAATAAATACTCAAATACTTCTAAAAACTTGACTGCAGGAGGTATTGCTGAGGCTCAGTATCTATATTACTCTACAGCTCCAGTGGCCAATTGTTTCTTTTCTTTCATTGAGATAGGGGGTAAGAGACAGAGATAGGGAGGGAGGGAGAAACAGAGGCATCTCAACACCCACCATCACACTGCTGTCACCACCAGTAGATGTTCTCCATCACCACCAATAGATGTTCTCATATGATGATAGGCCCTTGAAGCCAAGTCCATATGAATGTTAACATGAGAAGTCTGTCAGTTGAATCACCTTCTGGCCCTACAACTGTTTTTGATACTAAACATAGAGTACTTTCCCATCAAACAAAGTAAACAATGAGTGGTTTTTAGAGTCTCCATTACATTGCAAATTTTAAAGTCTGCAGATGAAAGTGGACAATACTGGAGGTGATTGTGCTTAGTGAAATAATGAAAAAAGCAACAAACAACTACAGTAGTTGGTTTCACTTATAGTAGGAATCTACAGAAATTGAATACTTGACCCTGGGGGTCAGGAGAGACTGTCTCTAAGACTTTGTGAGGACTATGATTTTTATCTTTGGAAGAGTGATGACACAGAAATTTGGTGGTGGGTGTGATATGGAACTCTGTAACTCTACCACCTTAAAAACTACTCTCAGTCACAAAAATAGGGAAATGAAATAAAATAAATAAATGGAAAAAATTAAGTCAACAGATAATGGGCACATTTGTATTGTGACTGATGACTATTTTGATTACATTTTTTATTTGAACCTTATTTGTATATTATTGCTTCCGTGATGTTTCATAATGCCTTTAATTAACGAAGTCAAGAGAATAATTCTGTCTCCAGACATAGTTAGGCATTGTTAATGGTGGAATCAGATCCAGAACCACATTGCTTCTTTCATGAGTTTAAAGCTTTCTTACTGTTTTGATAATATATATATATATATATAGGATTGGGTGGGGGCCAGGTGGTGGCACACCCAGTTCAAAGCACATAACACCATACACAAGGACCTGGGTTCAAGTCTCCACTTCCCATCTATAGAACAGACACTATCACCAGCAGTGAAGCAGATCTGCAACTGTCTGTCTTTCTTTCTACCTCCCTGTTTACTCTCCCATCTAAGTTTCTGTCTTGTCAAGAAAAATTTTACTTGTCAAGCAAAATATATATATGATTAAGACTAGCTTCCACATGAGTATTATAAATCCCTGTGCTAACATCAAATCATTACTCATAAAAATGAGAATCTTAAAGTATGCCAGTCTCTTGCCTGTATTCAGCTTTTGCAGTCTCCTTACTTTGATAAGGTTAGCTTTGGAGTGATGAGGGAAGTAATAGGAAGTAGGTGCGGAGGGTATCTAGGTTTAACTAGAAACTATGTCATTAGAAACTTTATGGCATCTTTTTAGGTCTTTGTACTTGCTTGCTTCATTTATTGACTCACTGCAGACTATTGTGCACATTTGCTTTCAGGTATATTATTTTGCCCTAATTTATAAATACATTTGTACATATGCCCTATCTCATGGGACCTGGTCTATATCTAGGTTTTGAGGCTTTGTTAGGAAGTGAACTACCCGAAATGGAATTAGATAATCCTATGAGAAAGGAAAGGTCTCACCCTAGTAATAAGGCCAAAGGGTTGACATTCCATGCTTGACATCTCTGGACACAGTCTGAAGTGAAGCATGCTGAGGTGGTACTTGTTGCATTGATTAGGTTGAGATCAGCAGATGCAATATCATTTGATATGAACTGAGAGAAGCATGCAGGAAAGTGAACCCCACCCTAGAGGTTCCAGGACTGGGGGAAATATAGGCTCTATAGAAGAAGCGGGAGGTTCTTGCTGTCTTTGAGTTTAAGAAGGCAATAGATAGCGATTGCAATAATCAAATTTTTGACAATTTGGTTAACTTTGAAAATTCCATTATTAGGATTTGCTGTATGATACATGACATCACCATAATTTATGCCCTTTGACATTATTTATATATAGTTGTGCCTTATCCTAGACCTCAAATAGATCCCTCTCCTTTGTTACTGGTCATCTCCATCAGGAACCACATAATAGACCCGTTTGTGAGCTCCCATAGGACCTTGTCCTTAATGTGGTTCAACAACAGTAGAGAATGTTCCTTCCTCCTAAGAGAAGCTGGACAACATACTCTATGATATACTTGAGGAAGATGGGTCTTGAAATTGGAGCAGCATGGAACATTCCTACTCATGACCACAGAATGCGAACTCAGACCTACAAGGATGCAGAGGTCACACAAGCTCCTAAGCTGAATATGGGCCCCAAATCAAATCAATGCAGTTAACAGTCAACAATATTTATACACCTTTCCTCCATATTTGGGAGCTACTCTTTTCCTTGATCCAGATTTCTAGCCCTTTTTCCTTTTTCCAATCATGACATTATCTCCCTAGACAATAACTTGGGTCTACCTGCATATCAGATGTCAGGCTCAGAAAAAAAACAAAAAACAGTATGGTCATGGGCTCTTTGAATAGGACTAAAATAGGCCTACTAGCTATCTACAAAATGGAGACTCCCAAATCTTCATCTGCAATATTCCAGCCATTAGGTTCATGATTAATCAACAATTTGTTTGGCTTTAATGTTAGCTCTTCTTTCAGCCACCAGGTTCCAGATGCTATCATGATGGCAACTGGACTTCCCTGAGCAGAGGACCCCACCAGTGTGTCCTGGAGTCCAGCTTCATCAGCGCCTGCCCCACTAGGGAAAGAAAGAGACAGACTAGGAGTATGGATCGACCTGCCAATGCCTATGTTTATGCATTCACTAAAGATTATAATAATGTGCCAATTATTTTTGAATGAAATGCACTTGTCATATTTATACTCCTATTTTGTTTTTTCTAGCAATGGTTGTATTGAACAGCTTGGAGCCAAATACAACATATGAAATCAGGGTTGCTGCTGTAAATGGAAAAGGACAAGGAGACTATAGTAAAATAGAAATCTTCCAAACATTGCCAGTTCGTAAGTAATCATCTTTGTTTTGCCATTTATCTCCCTCCCTCTCCCTCTCCCTCTGCCTCTGCCTCTCCCTCTCCCTCTCCCTCTCCCTCTCCCTCTCCCTCTCCCTCTCCCTCTCCCTCTCCCTCTCCCTCTCCCTCTCCCTCTCCCTCTCCCTCTCCCTCTCCCTCTCCCTCTCCCTCTCCCTCTCCCTCTCCCTCTCTCTCTCTCTCTCTGTGTTGCCATTCTCTTGAAATTTAAATGCAGGGAGATATAGGAGTTAGGGGAAGTATATCATGTCTTAATGTAGTTTCTGAAGAGGGTAGATGTCAAGATATATAAAAATAACTTTTTTTTCTGGAACAAAGCAAGAAATATAGAGAAAGGGAAGAATGGGTTGCTCTGTAGTATTTATCGTAAAATTACTCTCAGGATCTGGAAGTGATGGTATGAGGAAGTACTAGAGAATTGTCTGTAACGTGTCCGATTTTATAGTCTTGAGAGCATATTTGGTGGTTCTAGCAGGGACGCATACTTAACAACACTAAACAGTCCATCTCTGTTTGTGGAAGCTCCTTCTCTTGACCTAGTGGAGTGCACGTTATCCACCCTTACCATCAACAAGGTGACAAATGTTGCAGCCTGATCATCCTTAAATCCAAGATTCTTTCTTTCAGTGAGGGGTACAATTGACTCAGAGGTTCCAACACAGGAACAATGAATTATGACATAAAAAAAAAAATCTGTCTAGTCTTTTGAGAAGGCCAGCATGTGGCTTACATCCACTTACTTTCCTAAAGGGGGATTCTAAGTTCTGAAGTCCTCACCATTGGGTCTCTTGCTTTTTTAGTAGCTGGTTACAAGGTACATGAAAGGAATTTAAAAGCAGCTTATATCAGTAAAAGTGTAGAACACTCCATTAAAGGGCGACCTTTGGGGAAGGGACAGGACATCTCAAAGGGCTGCACCACTGATAGAGAATAGAAAAGCCGTAAAGTCTCCTATAACTAGCATTCTTTCTTTCAAGATTTCACCTAACTGGTTCCCCTAATGGAATCTCAGCAATTTATGGCTATAAAGGTTAGAAAGTCAGATACCCCATCATTCACCATTTGAGTATCAAATTGGCTAGAGTCTGGAGTTTTGTATTCCTAGGGCTCTGACCCTAATGACAATTTTCAATGTTTGAGAATTATAGATTCTTTTTTTTTAACTTTAATTATTGGGGGATTAATGGTTTCCAGTCAGTAAAATACAATGTCTGTGCATGTGTAACATTTCTCAGTTTTCCACATAATAATTCAACCCTCATTAGGTCATTTGCTGCCAGCTGTCATCATGTTCCAAGACCTGAACCCTTCCCCCACCCCAAAGTCTTTTACCTTGGTATAATACATCAACAACTCCAGTCCAAGTTCAGCTCTGTAGTTTCCCCTCTGTTCTTGTTTTTCCACTTTTGTCTGTGAGTGAGGTCATCCCATATTCATCCTTCCCTTTTTGGCTGATCTCACTTAACATGATTTCTCCAAGTTCCTTCCAAGATGGATTGAAAATGGTGAAATCACCATTTATAATAGCTGAGTAGTATTCCATTGTGTATATATACCACAACTTGCTCAGCCACTCATCTGTTGTTGGACACCTGGGCTGCTTCCACGTTTTGGCTATTAAAAATTGTGCTGCTGTGGAACCTGGACTGGAGTTGGTGTATTGAACTAAAGTAGAAGACTCTGGGGTGGGTCGTAGGGAGAGTACAGGTCCTGGAAAAGGGTGGCAGAGGACCTAGTGGGGGTTGTATTGTTATGTGAAAAACTAAGAAATGTTATGCATGTACAAACTATTGTATTTACTGTCTAATGTAAAACATTAATTTCCCAGTAATGGAAAATAAATAAATAAATAAATAAATAAAATGGTGCTGCTATGAACACAGGTATACACAAATCCTTTTGGACAGGTATGTTTGGTTCCTTAGGATATATCCCCAGGAGAGGAATTGCAGGGTCATAGAGTAGATGCACACCTCTGGATCACTGGGTGTGTAGATTTTCTTCACTTGGCCAAGTTCTCTGCACCTCAATGTCATCAGTATAGGGTTTCCCTGCTGCAGTACAATCCCCAGAGGGGCAACAGCAACAAAGACACACAGTTGTCAAATTGTTGAGGTTTAGGTTATCTTCTCCTCCCTTCAGCACTCTTCTTGTTGATAAAACTCAAACTGGAGGTGGTGAGTCAGCTGGCATACTGCGGGACTGGTACCAGCTGCTCCTAAATAGGTATGGGCTTTTCGGCTCAGGAATCTTTCCTTAAGCCCCTCTCAGTCCATGAGCCACAGGTGTTTACATTCTCCCCTGGCTTGGAGGGTTCTCTAAGTAATCTTAGTCTTACCTTGTTGAGTTCTCAGGTGGATCCTCTTTGCTATTACTAGTTTTCAGGGAGAGCAAAACGCAGCTGCTGCTACTTAGTAGCCATGCCGCCAGAAGCCTTCCTTATAGATTCTTGTTAGCTTTTTAGGATTATTAGGCCATAATTTGTACAAGCCTATAACAAGTTTAGGTCATGGTTTATATAAGTCTGACATGCTGAGATATCTTTTATGGACATTTCCCCACACTGAGGCATGACAGTTGCCTTAAACACATAAATTATATATGCCCTAGGTGTTCAGGTAAATTATTATTAATAATCAATTAATTATTTACACTGGCGATTGCAGAAAAACAAGCATTGTAGTTTTGTTCTTGTTACCGCCCTGTTTAGTGGCATTTTACATCTATTTTGTGTACATGAAGTTAAAGTTAAATGACTGATGTTTCCTTTATGTTGAATGCATTGTCAGAAAATGTGAGAACTGAGGATGACAAAACACATGGTGTTATATTGGGTTGTTGGCAAAGACATGATGTATTTTTCTATGTTGTTTATGAAAAATGTGTTATGACTCTTATGGAAACCCAATAAAATCAACACCTAGGTTATGCTTAGGGATATATTAAGAATGGAGAAGGAAACAGGCTTGAGGGAGAGCAGAGGGCAGTTTGGGTTCTGCTACGTGATGATAGAACTAATCTGGGAGTGCTAGTGTTTTGCAGACACCTATCTTTGTGAGATGAGAAATTTTATCCATGTAGCAACAACTATTAATCTCCCAATAATAAATAAAATAAATAAATAAATAAACAATATTCATACCCCCTCCAAATAAAAAAAAGAAGGGGAAATACAGTTACTAAACTGTTTCACTCATATGTGATATATAGGGAAGTAAAATATATGAACTTGGAAAAAAAGAGAGAAAAATGAACCAGCTGTCACTAAGCATTCCTGAGAACTATGGTTATCATAGGTGGGATGGAATTGGAAGGGAGTTACAAAAGTTTGGTGGTGGGTGCAGTATGGTACTATGCCCCATATCATAAATACCATTATCAAAACAGTAATAAAAATATTATATATATATATATATTATGTTTCACTTAGCTTTGCCTAACAGAGCAATCAAAATTGCCTCATTAAATGATAAACTTCACATCTGTGCTCACTTATTTTTGTTGGTTCTCTTACAATCTGTCAAATGTGTTCCTTTTCCTCCATTCTCCACAGCAATATCATTTTAAGTTCCTGGGTCTTTTCTTTCTATATTTTTATTTATAAAAAGGAAATACTGACAACACCATAGGATAAGAGGGGTACAACTTCATACAATGCCCACCACCAGACCTCTGTATCCCATCCCCTCCCTTGATAGCTTTCCTGTTCTTTAACCCTCTGAAAGTCATTGTGGGATGCAGAAAGTTGAAGGTCTGGCTTCTGCAATTGCTTGCTGCTGAACATGGGTGTTAACAGGTCAATCCATACTCCCAGCCTGCCTTTCTTTCCGTAGTGGGGTGGAGTTCTGGGGAATCAGAGCTCCAGGAGACACTGGTGGGGTTGTCTCTCCAGGGAAGTCTGGTTGGCATCACAGTAGCATCTGGAACCTGGTGGCTGAAAAGAGAGTTAACAGATAAAGCCAAACAAGTTGTTAACTAATCATGAACCTAAAGGCTGGAGTAGTGCAGATGAAGAGTTGGGGTGGGCGGTCTTATCATATTGATGGGGTTTACAGTCAACAATATTTATACACCTTTCCCATATTTGGGAGCTACTTTCTTCCCTGATCCAGCTTTCTGGTCCTTTTCCCAACCATGACATCATCTCCCCAGGCAATAACTAGGATCCACCTGCATATCTGATTTCAGGCTTAGAGGAAAAAAACAAACAAACAAAAAAAAACTAGTATAGTCACAGGCCCTTTGGAATATAACTAAAATATCGTTGGTCTTTTCTAACAAGACAAGTGGATCTTGACATTGACATATAAGCCTTTAGAATGAAATGATTTCAAAGTAACTTTACAAAATTTTGGACAGCCCTACACCTACCCCTTCTTTGTATAATCCTCAACACTGACTTTTACCTTTGTCTCTCCTGTCCATAGACAACTTGACCTGCTTCATCCTCATTCTGTCTGCTACATTTGCCTCTGAACCCACAGATAGAACTGAAGTTTAATAATTTATTATGACCTGAATATATTGTATACTCTGTCTTGATTCCCATCTTTTTTTAAAAATCTTTTATTTTCATTTTATTTACTTATTATTGGATAGAGGAGATAGACAGAAATTGAGAGGGTGGGGGAGGTAGAGAGGGAGATAGACAGAGAGACACCTGCAGCCCTGCTTCACCACTTGTGAAGCTTTCCCCCTGCAGGTGGGAACCAGGGGCTTGAACTTGGGTCTTTGTGCGTTGTAATGTGTGTGTTTAACCAGGTGCTCCACCACCTGGCCCCTGATTCCTGTCTTTTTAATAAACTCCAAAGTCGCTGCATATCAGCCCTTAGTCAATTTTTTTTCTTTTCTTTATATTTTTATTGGTATGGTAATGGTTTACAGTACAGTTGCTGGAACATGGGTGTAATTTCTCATCTCACTCCCAAATTAGGCCCATCATCATGTACCAGGACCTAACAGCCTCATCTTTCCCACCCCTCTCCTTGTCTTCCTTCCCCAGAGTTCTTTGCTTCGGTGCAATATACCAAACTACTCTAATTTTTACTTTGTTTACCCTTTCTGTTCTTGCTTCCTTTATTTATTTATTCATAAAATGGAAATATTGACAAGACCATAGGATAAAAGGGGTACAGTTCCACAAAGTTCCCACTATCAGAGCTCACTATCCCATCCACTCCCTTGAAACCTTTCCTATTCTTCATCCCTCTGAGAGCATGGAACCAAGATCATTATGGAGTGCAGAAGGTGGAAGGTCTGGATTCTGTAATTGCTTCTCTGCTGAATGTGGACATTGGCATGTCAATACATACTCCCAGCCTGTCTATCTCTTTCACTAGTGGGACAGGGGTCTGTAGAGATGGGGTTCCAGAACACATTGGTGAGGTGATCTGCCCAGGGAAATCAGGTTGGCATCATGGTATCTGCAACTTGGTGTCTGAAAAAAAGCATTAAGATATAAAGGAGAACAAATTGTTAAGAAACCAGGAACTTAAAGGCAAGAATATAGCAGATGAGATTTGGGGGTCTCCATTTTGTAAATAGCTAGTAGGTCTGTTTTAAGTATATTCCAAGGGGCTCATGTCTTTACTAATTATTGCCTGAGCCCCACAGTTCTGTTGGGGGAGATAGTGTCAGAGTTGAGGATAGGTCTAGAAAGCTGAATCAGGGAAGAGAGTAGCTCCCAAACACGGAAAAAGTATATAAGTACCATTAACTGTAAACCCCATTGAATTGAACTGGGGCCCATATTAAGCACAGGAGCCTATGTAACCTCTGCATCCTTGTAGGTCTGAGCTCGAATTCTTTGGTCATGGCTAGCAACATTTTAGGCTACACTAATTTCAGGACCCATCTTTTTCTAGTGGTAGAGTATGTTGGCCAAACCTCCCTTCAGAGAATAGGGCTGCCCCTACCATTGTTGATCCTCATAGGGGGCAAGATCCTATAAGGGCCCTTAAAGGCTTACACTATGTTGTTCCTCATGGAGATGACCAGTGACAGTGGAGACAGGGATCTATTAGGAGTCTAGGCCCATCATGTTTGTGTGGGAATTCCAGGACTCCCCAGCTAGGGCCCCAGGTGATGAAGTGGCCTGGTAGTGACCAAAAGAGCCATCACTAAAATTTTACAGTCTCTTGCCCCTATCAGTCTTTTGTTATCCTTATATTGTCTGACAAGGTTAGCCTTGGAGTGAAGTAGGCGAGGAGTCTAGGTCTAGAAACTATATGATCAGGTACTGTTATGGTGTCTTTTTTTTTGGTCTGTCTATGTGCTTGCTGCATTTATTGAGTCACTGCAAACTATTGTGTGCTTTTGCTTTAAAGTATATTATGGACACGTGTACATTTTCCCTGTTTCTTAGGCCCAGGCCTATATCTAGGTTTGAGGCCTTGTTAGGAAGTGCATCACCTAAAATAGAATTAAGAAATCCCCAGAGACACACCCTACTAGGGAAAGAGAGAGGCAGACTGGGAGTATGGACCGACCAGTCAACGCCCATGTTCAGCGGGGAAGCAATTACAGACTTCTACCTTCTGCAACCCTCAATGACCCTGGGTCCATGCTCCCAGAGGGATAGAGAATGGGAAAGCTATCGGTGGGAGGGGGTGGGATATGGAGATTGGGTGGTGGGAATTGTGTGGAGTTGTACCCCTCCTACCCTATGGTTTTGTTAATTAATCCTTTCTTAAAAAAAAAAATTAAAAAAAAAAGAATTAAGAAATCCTATGAACTAGGAAAGGTCTCACCAGAGTAATGAAGCTGGAGGGTTGACATTCCATGCTTTATGTCTCTGGACATAGTCTGAAGTGAAGCATGCGGAGGTGGTACTGGTTGCACTGATTAGGCTGAGATCAGCAGATGCAGTATCTATTGGTATGAACTAAGAGAAGCTTGCAAGAAAGTGAGCCCTATCCCAGGGGTTCCAGGACTGGGAGAAATATTGGTTTTAGAGAGAATGTGGAAGGTCCCTGATGTGTTAGGGTTTAAGAGGGCAATAGGGAGTCAAGCAGTAATGCAGCGGGTTAAACGCACATGGCACAAAGCTCAAGGACCAGCAGAAGGATCCTGGTTCGAGCCCACAGCTCCCCACCTGCAAGGGAGTAGCTTCACAAGCGGTGAAGCAGGTCTACAGGTGTCTATCTTTATCTCCCCCCTTTGTCTTCCCCTCCTTTCTCCATTTCTCTCTGCCCTATCCAACAACAACGACATCAAGAACAACAACAATAAAACTACAAGGGCAACAAAAGGGAATAAATAAATAAATCTAAAAAAAAATTTAAAAAAGAAGGCAATAGATGGTTATTGTTATAATCAAATTACTTGGAAATTTAGTTGACTTTGAAATAATTCCACTGTTAGAATTTGCTGTATCACACAATACCTCACCATAATTTGTGTCCTTTAATGTTATTTACATATAGCTGTATCTTCTATAGTGACTCAACCAGTTGCCTCTGCTCTCCGTGATCTAAGATTATAGGTGACTTAATGTTACAAAGAAAAAGTCATTATTAGAAATATATTAACAATTTAAGCAAACTGTTAAAATTTAATATGATTATTAATTTGAAGTCTTAGGTGCTTAGATTGTAGAAATATGTATGCAGAACTGTGGTCTATACATCAAAAAGCATGAGACATTCCATACATTTTTCCCTTCCTGTATTGATTAAATAGTGATTTGTAAAACTATTAGTTAATAGGAGTGTATATTAACACCATTCCCACCACCAGAGGTCTGTGTCCCTCCACCCATCCCCATACAATAGAGCTGAAAATCTACCCTCAGTATTGATGTAATACTCCAAATTCAGTCAGATTCTGCTTTGTGCTTTCCATTCTCTTCTTAACTTATGTTTATGAGTGAGATCATCCCATACTCGTATTTGTCTTTCTTACTTACTCACTTAACACAATTCCTTCTAGCTCCACACAAGATGAGTCAGAGAAAGTCGGTTCATTATTCTTAAAAGCTGAGTAATATTCCACTATGTATACATAACACAACTTTCTCAGCCATTCATCTGTTCTTGGGCACTTGGGTTGCTTCCAGATCTTGGCTATTATGAATTGTGCTGCTATAAACATAGGTGTGCACATATCTTTTTGGATGGGTGTTATGGAGTCCTTGGAGAGGAATTACTGTGTCATATGGGAAGTCCATTTCTAGCTTTGTGAAGGTTCACCAGACTGCTCTCCACAGAGGTTGGACCAATTTACATCCCTTCCAGCAGTGCAAGAGGTTTCCTTTGTCTCCACAGCCTCTTCAGCATTTGTTGCTCTTGTCATTTTTGAAGCATGACATTCTCACAGGAGTGAGGTGGTATCTCTTTGCTGTCTTTATTTGCATTTCTCTGACCATCAGTGACCTGGAGAAATTTTTCATATGGTTGTTGGACTTTTGGAATCACTTCTTTCGTGAATATTCTGTTCATATCATTTCCCCGCTTTTGGATTGGGTCATTTGTTTTTTTGATGCTAGGTTCAGCAAGCTCTTTATATATTTTGGTTATTAGCCTCTTGTCTGATGTATGGTATGTAAAGATCTTCTTCCATTCTGTAAGAGGTCTCTTCATTTGGGTTAGGATTTCTTTTGCTGTGCAGAAACTTCAATTTGATGCAATTCCATTGGCTTATTTTTGTTTTAGTCTTCCTTTCAATTGGGTTTGTATCATCAAAGATGCCCTTGAGGTTTAGTTGGGACAGTGTTCTACCAATGTTTTTCTCTAAGTATTTGATAGTTTCTCTTCTAACATCCAGGTCCTTGATTAATTTGGAGTTGACTTTTGTTATATGAGATAAAGTGGTTCAGTTTCATTCTTCTGCATGTTTCAACCCAGTTTTTCCAGCACCATTTATTTATTAAAGAGACGCTCCTTCTTCCATTTAATAATTTGGGCCCCTTTATCAAAAATTAGATATCTATAAATGTGGAGGTCTAGTTCTGGGCTTTCAATTCTGTTCCACTGGTCTGTGCATCTATTTTTGTTCCAGTAAGCAGGACGTGTTGATTATGATGGCCATATAATATAGTTTGTGGTCTGGGAGTGTGATGCCTCTATTTCTATTTCTTTTCCTCAAGATTGTTTTGGCGATTATAGGTGTTTTCTGATTCCAGATAAATGTTGTTAATTTTTGTTCTATTCTCTTAAATAAATTTGTTGGGAATTTGATGGTTATCACATTAAATTTGTATATGACTCTGGGTAGAATATTCATTTTGATTATATTAATTCTTTCAATCCATAAGCATGAGATATCTTTCCATTTATTTTTATTATTTTCTTTTTCCTTGAAGAGTGACTCATAGTTTTCAGTATACAAGTCTTTGACTTATTTGGTCAGGTTTATTCCTAGATTTTTTTTTTATTTTGCTGTAATAGCTAATGGGAGTAATTCTGGATATTCTCTTTTTCAGACTTAGTGTTTACATAAAAAAATGCCCTTGATTTTTGTACATTGATTTTGTAGCCTGACACCTTGCTATAGTGCCTAATGATTTCCAGTAGCTTTCTTCTGTATTCTTTAGGTTTTTCTATGTATACTATCATATTATCTGCATAGAATGAGAGCTGTACTTCTTCCTTTCCAATCTGTATCTTTTCTCTTGCCTGATTGCTATAGTGAGAACTTCCAATACTATGCTGAATAGTAATGGTGATAAGGGGCAGCACATTCTAGTACCTGATCTGAGGGGGAATGCTTTTAGCTTCTGTCTATTGAATATGATGTTGGCTGTAGGTTTGCTATATATGGACTCCACTATCTTGAGAAATTTTCCATCTATTCTTGTTTTTATAGTGTTTTAAGCATGAATGGGTGTTAGATTTTGTCAAAGTCTTTCTCAAAAGATTGAGATAATCATGTGGTTTTTGGTTTTGCTTTTATTGGTGTGGTGAATCACACTGATTGACTTACCTGCCTTGAACCAGCTTTGATTTCCTGGGATAAATCACATTTGTTCCTGATGAATAATCTGTTGATATACTACTGTATCCGGTTGTCCAGAATCTTGTTCAATATTTTGGCATCTATGTTCATCAGAGATACTGGTCTATAATTTTCCTTTTTTGTTGTGTCCCTATCTGCTTTGGTATTAGGGCAATGTTGGCTTCATAGAAGGTGGAAGAGAGTGTTCCTGTTTCTTAGATCTTTTGGAAGAACTTTAAAAGTATAGGTATTAACTGTTTCTGAAGGTTTTATATAATTCATTTGCAAAACCATCATCTGCTCCTGGACTTTTGTTGTTGGGAAGATTCTATTTGCCTGTGATTGGTCCATTTAGGTTTTGTAGTTCTTCCTGGTTCAGTTTTGGAAGGATATATGTTTCTAGGAATTTTTACATTTCTTCCAAGTTCTTTGGCTTGGTGGCCATAGAAGTTTTTCATGAGTTTTTGGATTTCTGTGGTGTCATGATACCTCCTCTTTCATTTAAAATTCTATTTATATTTATTTGAGTCATCTCTCTTTTTTTTTTTAGTGAGTATGACTGAGGGTTTGTCAATTTTGTTTAATTTTTCAAATAAACAAACCAACATTTGGTTTCATGGATCTTTTGTATAGTTATCTTATTTTCGATGTTGTTTATTACTCCCCTAATTTTAGTGATTTCCATCCTTCTGGTTGCTTTAGGGTTCCTTTGTTCCTCTGAGTCCTTAAGGCATGCACTTAGCTCATTTACTTAAGCATTGTGTTCTTTAATGTGTGCTTGTATGGATAGGAGTTTCCCTCTGAGTACCTCTTTAGCTGTGTCCTAAATGTTTTGATATCTTGTGTCTTCATTTTCATTTCAGTTTCTTGCTTCAGTTCCTCTTTGATCCAGTGGTTGTTTAGCAGTGTGTTGCTGAGTTTCCAAATTGTGTGACTTTTCCTAATTTTCTGTTTGTTGTTAAGTGTTAGCTTTATCCCACTGTGATGGGAGAAGATGCTTGGGATGATTTCAGTGCTCTTGAATTTGTTGATACTCTCTGTCCCTAGTCATAACTTAACCCCTATAATAAGACCAGACAAGCCTCTCCAGTTTTGTTTCTTGAGTCATATACATACCTTATTTCATTCATAAAGAACCCTTCTTAGAATTACATCCATGTAATACTTTATTATATAAAAGTATTATATCCATGTAATACTTTTTAATATAAGAGTCTTTCTCTCTTTTACCTTTAAATCATAACTCCAATCTTACTGTAAAATTTGATTTTCAAACTTTTCCCTATGCAGTAAACAAACAGTTTGAGGGTAGGATCAATGAGATTTTAGTCATGAA
Organism: Erinaceus europaeus; assembly: GCF_950295315.1. Lineage (NCBI taxonomy): Eukaryota > Metazoa > Chordata > Mammalia > Eulipotyphla > Erinaceidae > Erinaceus > Erinaceus europaeus. The sequence goes on from NC_080175.1 coordinate 62,772,750, forward strand.
ACTGTCTCTTTTTTTTCCAGGATTGCTTTGGTATTTAAATTAAATATGTGTAGGATCAATGAGATTTTAGTCATGAAACTGTCTTTTTTTTTTCCAGGATTGCTTTGGGATTTAAATTAAATATGTAGGGTCAGGCAATGACCTGGTTCAGTGTACATGTTGCAGTGGTCAAGGATCTAGTTGCAAGTTCCCTCTCCCAACCTGTAGGAGAGAAGCTTCATAAACAGTTTTTCAAGTGTCTCTCTCTTTCTCTCCCTCTCTATCTTGCCCTTCCCTCTTGATTTTCTCTTTACTATTCAATAATAGATAAATGAAATATTAAGTAATATTTTAGAAGTAAAAATAAATTATATATAGAATGCTATTATGTTTGTGTCAGCTGTCCATTAATTGATTGAATATTATGCATATTATTTTTTAACATTAAAATGCAGCTATAATTGCTACTAGAGACTTTATTCTTATCTATTTCTCTGTGAAAACATGAATTTGTTCTGAGATGTATTTTTTTTCAAAAGAAATGACAATTGGAAGCACAATTTGATCTAATACCAATGCTAAGTATAAGTGTAAATGTTTTAAATACATATTTAAATTTTCTGTTACTGCAGTATAGCCTGTGTTTTATAATTATTTGTCCAAATGTTTTTAACACTATAAGATTATTATGAATATATATTAGATAACTTCTAAAGTCTAATTTTGATATATTAACTAACCTACCTGGATTTATATATTTCATTTTATAGTACCTACATATTTCCATAAATTTCATTTACACTATTTTATTTTTAATTTTTTATATCTATCTATTTATTTCCCCTTTTGTTGCCCAAGTTGTTTTTCATTGGTGTTGTAGTTATTGTTGTTATTGATATTGTCATTGTTAGATAGGACAGTGATACATGGAGAGAGGAGAGGAAGACAGAGAGGGAGAGAGAAAGATAGACACATGCAGACCTGCTTCACCGCCTGCGAAGTGACTCTCCTGCAGGTGGGGAGTTGGGGGCTTAAACCAGGATCCTTACGTGGTCCTTGTGCTTTGTGCCACATGCGCTTAACCCGGTGTGCTACTGCCTGATTCCCTTTTTACACTATTTTAAAAGCACTCATAGCAGTTTTTACAGGAGTTTTAACTCATTCAAATAGTATGTTATACTGCATAATCTGTCATTTCATATTAGTTTTTATATAATTATATAATTTTTATATAATTCAGTTAGCTTCTGTAAACAGTAACTGAAAAATTTCTTTATTCATATTATTATAATATGACTATCATATGAGGATGTTTTTATTTACATGCCAACACATGTAGTTATCATGTTTCTCTAATAAAATGCATTTTCACAATCAAACTACTCAATTCCTTAAGTTTATAAATGTCTTGTTAAAAGTAAACAATTTGCTGAGAAATTTTTCAGATTTTACAGTTCAGAAACATGCAGTTTTCTTTGTAATGCCTATTTTATCTGTGTTGGTATTAGTAAGGATTACCAACTACTACATCACTGAAATCTGAAAACTTGTAAAACATTTTTTAACGTTTTCATAGTTATATTAATAGGCATTTGGAGGAAACAGAAAGATAGACTAGATCATATCCCAGGATATGGCATAAGAAATATAGCCACCAGGTTCCAGATACTACTGTGATGCCAACCAGACTTCCCTGGGCAGATGACCCCACCAATGTGTCCTGGAGCCAGGCTTCCCCAGAGCCCCGCCCCACTAAGAAGAGAGAGGCAGACTTCTTCTTCTAGCGTTTGTCAGAGGCAGACTGGGAGTATGGATCAACCTGTCCACTCCCATGTTCAGTGGGGAAGCAATTACAGAAGCCGGACCTTCCACCTTCTGCACCCCATAATGACCCTGGGTCCATACTCCCAGTAGTATAAAGAATAGGAAAGCTCCCAAATATGAGAAAGGTGTATAAATATTGTTGACTGTAAACTCCATCGATTTGATATGATCTGGGGCCCATATTCAACTTAGGAGCCTATGTGACCTCTGCATCCCTGAAGATCTGTCCTCACATTCTGTGGTTGTAGTGAACTTGTAACCCTAAACACTAGTAACTATAGTAACCATAGTGCAACTGCATAGTGTGATAAGACAAAAACATAAATAAGACATCACCCGAACCTAATTGACCAATGGAAACGTAACCTTAAAACCAGAGGCAAGCTAAGTATAAGTAAAGGCTCAAAAATCAGCTGGATGAAACACTTCCACCATTACTGACAGGATGCTTCTAGTGTGGCTAAACACTTAAAGCACATGCAGCTAGCCTAAGTAACAGCTTCCCCAGCTCCAGGGCCCCTTGCTAATCTGGTCATGCCAGCAGAGGAAAAGACCTCCTCCTGGCAACAGAGTTGGGTGGTAATTACATTGTGAGCCATGCCTGTGAACAGCTATTAAATAATGAGAGGGTATCCAGTTGACTGTGTGATTGTGTGAATTGTGTGACCTTTCTCTGGCATCTAAAAATAAGTTAAAAAAATTATTAACCCCGACACGCTCTCAGAGTGAGTTCTTACTCTAAAGCCCTTGCTCAGGACAGTGGTCTTCTCAGATCCAGCTTTCTGGTCCTTTTCCCAGCTATGACAACATCTCCCCAGACAATAACTAGGATCCACCTGCATATCAGATTTCAGGCTCAGGGAAAAAAAAAAAAAGCTAGTGTAGCCACAGGGCCTTTGGAATATAACTGAAATATAACTAGCTATCTATAGAACAGAGACACCACCCCCAACTTTTCATCTGCACTACTCCAGCCTTTAGGTTCATAATTAGTCAACAGCTTGTTTGGCTTTATATGTTAACTCTGTTTTCAGTCACCAGGTTCCAGATGCTAGCTAGCATGATGCCAAACAGACTTCCCTGGACAGACGACCACACAAATGTGTCCTGGAGCTCTGATTCCACAGAACCCTGCCCCATTAGGGAAAGAGAGAGGCAGGCTGGGAGTATGGATCGACCAGTCAATGCCCATGTTCAGCGGGGAAGCAATTACAGAAGCCAGACCTTCCACCTTCTGCATCCCACAATGACCTTGGGACCATACTTCCAGAGAATTAAAGAATAGGAAAGCTATCAAGGGAGGGGATAGGATATGGAGTTCTGGTGATGGGAATTGTGTGGAGTTATACCTCTCTTATCCTATGGTTTTGTCAGTGTTTCTTTTTTATAAATAAATAATAATAATAATAACAATAAAAATAACTGTTATACATATTGAAAAAAAAAGAATAGGAAAGCTATCATGGGAAGGGATGGGATACAGAGTTCTGCTGGTGGAAATTGTGTAGAGTTGTACCCCTCTTATCCTTATAATGGTTATCCTTAATGGTTCTTGTCAGTGTTTCCTTTTTATAAATAAAAATTATATATATATATATATATATATATATATATATATATATGTGTGTATATAATGGGAAATTCATGTTCCAAATTGCTAGTCAATGATAGCATCTTTCCCATAGGAAATGTTATAATTTAATAGATACCACACTCTTAGAAGATTTACTTTTACACTATATAACATAATACAGTTCTCAGAATACTTGTAGATCTCTGTAAATAACACATTTCAACTGAAGGTAAATGACAAAACTTAAATCCATGATAACATCCCAGATTTTGATTGCATGTTAATATTCTTTATTCAAATGTTATTCTCTAGGGGTTACGATATGCATAATTCTCAAGAATGTTGTATTGAAATTTTAGGTGAACCAAGTCCTCCATCCATTCATGGCCAGCCAAGTGTTGGGAAGAGCTTTAAACTCAGTATCACCAAGCAGGATGATGGAGGGGCCCCTATTTTGGAATACATTGTGAAATACAGAAGTGTAAGTACTCTATTTATTATCCTCTACACAAAATGTTTTCTAATTGCAATAAATTCATAGATGTATCACAAGTGGGTACATTTAAATAACTGATAAAACTAGGATAAACATAGAAATTCAAATGTTAATTTTCTATTGATGAAGCATATTATTATAATTATCAAATGATTGCTTTAAAAATGTAAGCATAAATAAACAAAATAGCCTGTGGTATTTATCTTGTGATTTTAAAGTCTAGGATGGGTCTTCTTGAATAATTCAAAAATGCCATAACATTTTCTCTGCTTCTGTATTTGTTTTATTCTGAAAGGTTTAACTGGTTATTCTTTACCTTCTCTTCTCCTTGATATTAGTAAATAAAGGCTAACTCCTCAATTTTAATCCCTGTGTGTTGGATTATCATTATTTTATTGTTATTATTTTTTTAATTTATCTATGGAGCTCTCTGCCAGTACTACAAATCCACTGCTCCCACTCTGGAGAGACATTTCTTCCTTTTTTTCTTTGTTTTCCCTTTCTATTTCATTTGATAGGACAGAGAGAAATTGAGAGTGGAAGGGAAGGTAGAAAGCAAAAGAGAAAATTAGATATCTGCAGACTTGCTTCACACACTTGTGGAGTACCCCCCACCCCCAGAGGTGGAAAGTGGGGGCTCAAGTCTGGGTCCATGTGCATGGTAATGTGTGCACTAAACTGGGTGTACCACCAACTGGATTCACATTTTCAGTGGCTTTATACTAGTCTGTCCAGAAATCTACCAACTGATGCAGAATGTTTAGCATGCCCCGCCTTCACTTTCTCTATTACCAGTAGTGTTCACAGTCATTTTTCCACTTTATTATGAGTGGGTAGGATATAACTGTTGATATTAGGTACAACTTCTTTTTTTTTACACTTTTTTAAAAACATTATTTGTTTTATTTTTGAGAGAGATGCAGACACACACACACACACACACACACACACACACACACACACAGAAATACCAGAGCACTGCTCAGCTCTGGCTTTTGGTGGTGCATTGGATTGAACCTGGGATTTAGGAGCCTAGGATAAGAATCTGTTTGCATAACCATTGTGCTGTCTCCACCCTGGTACAACTTTTTTTAAAATTTTTAATTATCTTTGTTTATTTATTGGATAGAGACAGCTAGAAATTGAGAGGGGGAGGGGATGACAGGGAAGGAAACAGAGAGACACCTACAGCACTGCTTCACCACTTACAAAGCTTTCCCTTTGCAGGTGGGGACTGGGGGCTTGAACCAGGGACCTGTGCACTCAACCAGGTGTGCCACCACCCGGCCTCCTGGTATAACTTCTTATCTCCCCATGATTATAAAAATTTCAAAATTTATATATGTTTATAGTCAGTTAGACTCACAAAATAAAAATGATGGTATTTTGGACATTCAATGATACATATGCATAAACATACATATTTATTTTAAAACATTAACTACTTAAAATTCTGACTGAACATGTTTTGATAGCTCTAATGTGATTTAAAATATACATTTATTAAAGTCCATATATGAGAACATGAAAATAAATAATTGCATGTTTAGTTTAATAAGATTAGACAATTTTGAGTGATTCCAATGTATGACATGAAAATCACTATATTTTGTCATTATACAAAGTTGATATGAATCAGCTTTTATTCAAATTTTAAAGATAAAATCTTACTTAACATCTTGTTGATTTAACATACTATGAAACTTAAGAGATCATTTTATGTGTTTATAAGTATATAAGACTCTTTACCAACCATCAAAATTCTAGTGTATTCTCACTAGCAAAACTGTTTTAATATGCACTTGGATGACAGCTTTATGAAAAAAATAAAAGTATTTTCTTCTTTCATTTTCTTTATTTTCCCTTTCAACTTGGTAGTTGTGTCTTATATTTGCCTAATCATTAGATATGTGTATTTACCCTACCAACAAAGAAAGTTTTAGGTTTTCCTCATTTCCTCTCATTCCCTGCATTGTTATAATTCTTATTTCCACATCCCAGTTCTTTTGAACTTGAGTTATTAGGTCCATTTCTAAATGCTGTATTGAAAATGACTAGTTGTATAATTCAGTTAGACCTATAGTTGACTAATAATTTCCAGAATAAGTAGCATTTTTATATTCCCACACCTAGATTTGTAAAAGTAATTGATTTCCACCCTTTGTTCTGTACTGACTCTTGGGTTTTTAAAAAATACATTTAATCAGACATAAAGAGATACATTTTTACATTTTCCATAGGCAAATGGGGCCATACAGAATTTCTGTTATTTGGTGGCATGGGGAACATTAAAGTGTAAGTCATTCTAGTCTAAAGATATTTTTATAACATCAGGAGTGAATTGAAATTTACCCCTGGAGATCTATCTCTCCCATCTCATCTCAATTTCTTAGCTCTTGTGCCTCTCTCTATAGCAATTCTGATCCATTTTATTTTTACTATATTATAGAATCTTTTGTTCTAACTCACTGAAGTAATTTCCATACTCTTTTTTTTTCAATTTCATCTCTTCTTTTTATACTTTCTCAATCTTGCAGACATCCATAATCTGTAGGTCCAGTTGGAAATCTGTGTATCACTATGATAATGTAATCAAGTAGTAACTGGTTTTCAGAAAGAATAATTTTCTCCATATTTACATTCTGATCAGAACAGTTGTTCGTGTTATAACCTTGAATTTCTTACAGTGGACAAGGACCTGGGTTCAAGCCCCTGGTTTTCACATGTGGGGAGAGTTCACAAGTATTGAAGCAGTGTTGCAAGTTTCTCTCTCTCTCTCTTCCTGTTTCTCCTCCGTTTCAATCCACAATAATTGAAATAAAAAGATATATTTATATAAAAAATTGAGTCTCCATGAAATCTTGACGACTTCGTATTTATGCTTGCATTTATCTTGATATTGATACTTGCAATAAATAATAATTCTTCCCAAAAGATTTTTGAATGATTCTAAGTTTTACCTATTTAGACACATTATTTATTCTTAATTGGATTACTACCAAAAAAAAAAAGAAAGATAATAGATAAGAGGATTCAGAAAGTAAAGAACATTATGACTTATAGTGAATTACTCCTTTCACCCCATTTCTGTGGATGGCAGTATTTCCTGGATAATTTAAACAACAGCATTATGACAACATGTTTCTTATCTGAAAAGAAACTTCCAATGACCACTAAATATAAGAACTTAAACAGCATTTTACACGAGAACGACAAGAGTGATCACATTCTAATGTAGACATTGCTTAGGTTACTATAGATAATGTACCAGGAGACATACATTATTTCTTGTTATTCTCTAATAGACCACATGACTTTGGTAAGTTACCCATGAAGATGACAGAATTTATTAGAAGAGAGTTAGAGTAATAAAAATCAAATTAGATGTCTCTGGACACTTTATGAAAATTACTACCTTTGAAAGTAAGATTAAACCATGTATTTGGAGAACAGAGTCAGGTTTAACAATGCCATAAAGTGCAAGGAAAAATGAAGAAGTTATTTTATGTGTAGAATATTTTATGTCTACTTTGTATTATCATGTCAAGATAAGTCTATGTAATTTAATAAATAGCTTTTTTTACATACTTGAGTTTTTTTTTCCATTTTCTCTCTAATTTGATGAGAGCTATAGCATCATAAGTAGAGCCTAGAGTTGACACATTAACTTTCCTGACCTGAGAAGGACTCAGTAAAACCAGTAGCTTAAAATCAGTTACAAAGAAAGTACTTGGGCCAGCAGGACAGTTCAGAGTGTCCCTGCCTTGCTCTGCATGTGACCCAGTGTCCAGCCCCAAACTCCATAACAACAGGGGTAGTTTTGTTGCTATGATCACTTTTAATTTATTTCTCAGTTTCTCCCTTTATATTTGAAAGCTTTAGGAAAGATGAAACTCTATTATGACAACAACAACAAAAAAAAAACCTTCTGTAAATTTTAGTGACCAGTACACATTTCTAAATCTTAGTTGAATATTTTTCCATAAAATTGACTTTATTTCAATAAAATAGGTACACAGATACCACTCATAAACAGAACTTGAGAAAGAAGAACAGAAAGGGAAATGCAAAGCAGAATTTGACTGAGTTGAGTGTATTGCACCAAAGTAAAATGCTCCCAGGTTGGGGGTGGAGTCAGGAGTATAGATTTTCAGTTCTGCTGTAGCAGGAGGGGGGAGGGTGTAGGGACACATAGACCTTGGGTGAGAATGGTGTTAATGTTTACTCCTGTTAGCTTATAGTTTTATAAATCACTATTAAAAAAGAAAGAAAGAAAGAGTAAATTGGTACACAGAAAGAGAGGAGAGAGGCCAGAGCCTCACTGCCACTTGTGGTGCTGGGAATTAAACGCAGAACCTCTTGTTTATAAAGTTCAGAAATCTTCTGGAAGATCTCACTGGCTGCCTTTATTGACATACCTAAATTGTTTGATGATCCAGAGGCTCAGGGGTCATAGAAAAATAAAAGGTAATTTTATAAAGGGCATTATGATAATAATAAGTAATACTGAGTTTTTGCCTTATTAACTAATTATTAACTTATTTTCTATTTAATTGCATATAACAGTGTAAAATGATATTTGCTTAAAGTTTTTTTTAATATTTATTTTATTTTATTTATTCTCTTTTGTTGCCCTTGCTGTTTTATTGTTGTAGTTATTATTGTTGTTGTCGTTGTTGGATAGGACAGAGAGAAATGGAGAGAGGAGGGGAAGACAGAGAGGAGGAGAGAAAGATAGACACCTGCAGACCTGCTTCACCACCTGTGAAGAAATTCCCCTGCAGGTGGGGAGCCGGGGCTCGAACTGGAATCCTCATGCGGGTCCTTGTGCTTTGCGCCACCTGCACTTAACCCGCTGCGCTACAGCCCGACTCCCTGCTTAAAGTTTTAAAGTTATTTTTTTTATATAACTAGTGAACCTCTGTGAATAGTAGAGTGCTAAGCTTTTTGATATTTTGATACTTCAGTGATTTAGCATTGGTTTGCAATCCTATAGAATTCAAGGGTCCAGCTTTCTACTACTTCTATGTATATCACTACAGCCTCCACTTAAATTCTAGTGTCACCTCACTATTAAAATACAACACCCCCATTCTTCCTGTTCTCCTTTCCCTTTCCTTCCAGTAAATGCCATTGCTCTGGCCATGTCTAAGGATTCATCTTTCTTTCTTCACTAGGTTTTAGTTTGTGTTTTTTGTATACCACCCCAGTGAGTCTATTTGAATAGTGCTACTTGCTGACTTTTTTCCCTTAGTAAAATCATCTTGAAGTTCATCTGATTATGTTCCCACATGGTACAAGCTCAGCTTCTAGACAGTATAGTAGTGGTGTATTTGTTGTTGTTGAAAAGATGATTTTTTTTTAATCCTTATATTGATAGACTCACATAGACTTTGTTAACTGAATAATGCATCAATTAGTTAATAAGTTCATATTGTACAGTTATAAAAGGAACATAGATTAACAAATAGGAAAAATGATTATCCAATAGGAATGACTTGTAATATGTGATTTTTATAGGCTGTGAGAACAGAAAATGTGATAGATTCCTTTGTCCTAAACAATCTTCCTAAAAGACAAGGGACACACTAAGTAATTTTTTTATCATTTATAGACTTGAAGACACAGAATGAAGACAATAGGAATCAGTTATGATAATGGGTGAAAATTAACATTTGTAACTCAGCTCCAAGCCTCCAAGCCTGAGATCTTTTTTCAAATCACTGTGAAATATCTACTTTCATATATGAATTGTCTAGTTTGGCTATCAACTCTCCAATGTTTAGAGTAACAAACTGACCTTCAGAGAATACTGAAGACTTAGAATTATACAAGTAGTGAGTAGACAAAATAATTCCACCAAGAAACCAAGAAACAGGTTTACAGAAAAACATAAAATTTAAATTCATAGCACATGATGATTGCAACCTGACTAATGATCTCAGAAAGGTCGCTCTTCCTCTATTGTCCTTTCTATTCTTTCTTTCATTCTCCTCCTCCACCTTCTTTTTTTTTGCCATTTTTTTAGTTTCTTCATTGGGAGATTAATATTTTAAAGTCAACAGTAAATACAGTAGTTTTTACATGCATAACATTTCTCGGTTTTCCACATAAAAATACAACCCCCACTAGGTTATCTGCCATCATGTTCCATGACCTGAACTCTCCCCCCCCCTCACCTACCCCAGAGTGAATATTTCTTTTTTTTTTAAATTTATTATTTATTTAAGAAAGGAAATATTAACAAAATCATGGGATGGGGGGTACAACTCCACACAACTCCTGACACCCAATCTCCATATCCCATCCCCTCCCCAATAGCTTTCCCATTCTCTATCCCTCTAGGAGCATGGGCCCAGGGTCATTGTGGGTTGCAGAAGGTAGGAGGTCTGGCTTCTGTAATTGCTTCCCTGCTGAACATGGGCATTGACTGGCCGATCCATTCTCCCAGTCTGCCTCTCTCTTTCCCTAGTAGGGTGGGTCTCTGGGGAAGCTGAGCTCCAGGATGCATTGGTGGGGTCTTCAGTCCCCCACCTGGCCAGCATCCTGATGGCATCTGGAAACTGGTGGCTGAAAAGAGAGTTAACATACAAAGCCAAACAAGTTGTTGAAGAATCATGGACCCAAAGGTTGGAACAGTGGAGAGGAAGTGTTGGGGGTACTCACTGCAAACTCTAGTGTACTACTGCTTTCAGGTATATATTTGCCCTAGTTTATGGATACCTGTGAACATATGCTCTATCTCCTGGAACCTGGTCTATATCTAGGTTTTGGGACTTTGTTAGGAAGTGAACCACCTGGGATGGAATTAGAGAATACTATGAAAGGAAAGGTCTCACCCGAGTGATGAAGCTGAAGGGTTGTCGTTCCACACCTGAAGTCTCTGGACACAGTCTGAAGTGAAACATGCTGGGGTGGCACTCGTTGCATTGATTAGGTTGTGATATTATTTGATAAGAATTGGGAGAAGCATACGGGAAAGTGGGCCCTACCCTAGGGTCCCAGGACTGGGGGAAGCTTAGGCTCTATAGTGGAAATGTGAGGTTCCTGCTGTCTTAGGGTTCAAAAACACAATCGATAGTTACTGTTATCATCACATTATTTGGTAATTGGGTTAGCTTTGAAAAGTCCCTTTGTTAGACATACAATCAATTTTTCCCCCTCTCATATTAATTAGTGATTTATATGACTACAATTTAATAGGTGTGTACATAAACACCATTCCCATCACCAAAAGCTTGTGTCCCATCCCACCCACCCACCTCTACCTCCACCCCCACCCCGACCCCCCCTTCCTGTTTTTTTTAACCACTGTTACTCAAGTCTGGTTTATGGTGGTGCAGGGGACTTTGGAGCCTCAGGCATTTGAGTCTCTTTGCATAACCATTGTACTATCTACCCCAGCAATTTAGTTTTTGTTTTAAGAAAATGAGGACCACACATCTCATAAGAATTGAACAAGAAAGCTAGTGGATTACTTTTTACTATGAATAAAGCTGTTCATTCTGCAAATAAAACAAGGTTCAGCCTGTTATCACACTGTTCTCATCTGTAAAGTAGGTGATAGAAAATATTTCCCCACTGTGCTAACACTATGATTTTTAGAATAACTATTATGGAAAGTTTGTGACTGTCATACATGATCTTGGCATCTATTTTCTGACAAAAAAAAAGGACTGCTTAAGCAAAATTGTATCAAAGCAAAATGACCATTTTTCCGTTTTAGCTGTCCTTCAACATTTAATTGACTTATTAATAATAGCCCTATCAGCAAATCATCTCATTAAGTCACCTAGGGGAACATTTTGTGTCTAGATTATCTTAAATCATTCCCTAAGCATTTAAATTCTGTAAATTAGGCACTCTACAAATGCATAATTGAGACTTTGATGCCTAGGGGAGCATTTGGTAACACCCACTTTAATTTTTTTCCTATTCCCTAGGAATAGCAATTAAGGGATAAAAAGCCTCCTTGTCTAATGTTGAATGGAAAATTAAATTGACTTATATCAGGGGGAAAACTAAAAGTCCCTTTGTTATTTTTATGTCATCAATCCAACTATCTGAAGAGATAGAAATAACTTTTATTATGTGAAGACATTCCTAAATTAAGAGTTAAATGATCATGATCGGTAGTTAAGAAGAGAGTATATGCAGTGTGCTTGTCAGGAAGATTTTCCATCTCTAAAATTCATTTCCCAGATGTAGTACTTTTGGGATTTTATATGAAGGACTTGAAATTATATATGAAGACACACTTTTGGCTTATTTTCTAGCTTTTATTTTTAAAATTTTTTAAAAAATATTTATTTTCCCTTTTGTTGCCCTTGTTGATTTTTATAGTTGTTGTAGTTATTATTATTATTGTTATTGATGTTGTCATTGTTAGATAGGACAGAGAGAAATGGAAAGAGGAGGGGAAGGCAGAAGGAGGAGAGAAAGATAGACACCTGCAGACCTTTCTCAGCCTATGTAAATGTCAAGTGTATACATTAGATGTAGTTTATTGTATGCATATTATGTGTTTATTTACATATTGTCAAATCACTTTAAAATGGAAATTTTTAACGTCATAGGTTTTTGGTCAACACTTTTGACATGTTTTTTAATGGTTACTAGTTTAAGATGAGAGGACTGCAAGTGTTTTGTTGACTATGGGATCCATAGCTCTTCAAACAGCTTCATTAGCCAGTCAAGGCTGAATGAACATGTATTAAATGTATTGATGACCAGTTTATTTTGGGGGGAGATCATGGCTCTTTGCTCTTAATATTTCATGAGCACATGTAGGATCTCTTATTCCCATTATTAGTGATTTACATAAATTACAAATTTTCTTACTTTTCTTTCCATGGCCATTTCAGTGCATTTCCTTACGCAGTACTGGGAAATAAGTAAATCTAATAAAAGATCTTAATGTCTCTATATAGTGATTAAATTTCTCATTTGTATAATTTTCTCACTTATACTATACTATATAAAAATACACCACAATCTATTTTATTAGAAGTAACAATTCTGGTCTGACAAGATAGTTCACCTGGATTATATACCTGTTTAGCCATGCACGGGACCCTGGTTTGACACCAGCATCTACCACACTGAAACTTTCATATTGTAGTATCTTTTTCTCTCACCATCTTTCTTTCTTTCTTTCTTTCTTTCTTTCTTTCTTTCTTTCTTTCTTCCTTCCTTCCTTCCTTCCTTCCTTCCTTCCTTTCTTTCTTCCTTTATTCCTTTCATCATCTGAAAAAGTCCACCTGGAACTGTCAAGCTCCAGCAATGACAGGGAAAAAAGGGAAAGGGAAAGGAAAGGGGGAAGGGAGAAGAAAGGAAAGGGAATTTTTTTGTATCCATAAACAAATAGGAAAAAAGAATATTAGCTCTCTATTATAATCTTAATGTATTATTTACTCAAAAAAGTAACTTTTCTATTTTCAACCTAAAAGGAGAAATTATTGTTATTCTTAAATATACAAATATGAATACATATACATATACACATATACATATATATGACTGGGGCAAAGAGCACCAGAACATTACTGTGACACATGTGATGCTGGGGATCAGACTTGGGACCTTTTATCTAAGAGTTCAATACATTAACCACTGCACTACCTCCCAGGCAGCAAAGACATTGCTATCCTTTATAGTCAAGCTATTGACTCTACATAAATGGTGGTCTATTTTTCTGGGGTAAGATCATCAGTTCTCTCTTTCTCTCTCTTAGCTACAATGTACTTAATTATGTTTCTAGGTAAGTGAAATTTGCAGCTATAGCGATTGATTATTGGATACTTGGTTTTAGAGAAATTTTTATTTCATCTTCATATGGTTACTATAGAAATGGCTTTTCATTAGTAATAGTTATCTCTTATTATATGGTTATTGTCTTTTAGACTCTAGAATGGACAGATTTAGCTGATTTGCTTCATTGTTTCATCATGACATCGGAGAAGTAGCTGTTACCATCGTTTTTGTAAAAAATGAGAGAAACAGTGGTCGAGCGGTAGCACAGTGGGTTAAGCCCACGTAGCGCAAAGCTCAAGGATCTGCATAAAGATCCAGGTTCAAGTTCCCACCAGAAGGGGAGCCACTTCACAGGCGATGAAGGAGGTCTGCAGGTGTCTATCTTTCTCTTCCCCTCTCTGTCTTTCCCTCCTCTCTCCATTTCTTTCTGTCCTATCTAACAACGATGACATCAATAACAACAACAATAACTACAACAATAAAAAACAAGGGCAACAAAAGGGAAAATCAATCAATAAATATATAAAAAAAGAGAGATACAAATCAGTAATACTTAAGAACTTTCCTGGGTTTAAATAATAAGATATAGGGAATGTCCAAGTTGCCACATATGTAGAATTGTTGAAAATATGTCAACTTGCCTTTCTGTATTTTTAGTCATATTTTTTTTTTCTTTTTCCAAATTAAGGGTAGTTCTTATACTTTGTGTTCCAAAATATTTTATTTAAAGAATCAGATAAGATTTAAGTAAACTATGTTTGATATTTGAATAACAATTTAAACAGGTTGTTACATGTGCTGACTTGAGAGACACCTCACCAGATAAGGCCTTATCATATATGGTGCCACATTTGAGTCCTGACACTACATAAGAGGTACTATAGCACAGAATGGTGTTCTGGTTTTGTGGGGCATCTCTTCCTCCCTATCCCCAAAGCCTTCAATAAAAATAATTTGGCCTGGGAGCTGGGGAGATAGCATAATGGCTATGCAAAAAGACTTTCATGCCTGAGGCACCTAAGATCCCAGGTCCAGTCGCCAGCATCACCATAAGCCAGAGCTGATCAGTGTTCTGGAAAAACAACAGCAAAAAATTAGCCTGCCCAGCATAAGAATCCCTGTTCAAGCCCTCAGCTCCCCACCTGCAGGGGAGTTACTTCACAAGCCATAAAGCAGGTCTGCAGGTGTCTACCTTTCTCTGCCCCTCTCTGTCTTCCCCTCCTCTCTCCATTTCTATGCCCTTTCCAACAACAGTGACAGCAATAACAACAATAATAACTACAAGAATAAAAGCAAGAAGGGCAACAAAAGAGAATAAATAAATAAATATTCCCACCACCAAAAGCAGGACAGATGACCCCACCAATGTGTCCTGGAGCTCTGCTTCCCCAGAACCCCACCCTACTAGGGAAAGTGAGAGACAAGCGAGGGGTATAGATCGACCAGTCAACGCCCATGTTCAGCGGGGAAGCAATTACAGAAGCCAGACCTTCCTCCTTCTGCAACCCATAATGACCTCGGGTCCATACTCCCAGAGGGTTAAAGAATAGGAAAGCTATCAGATGAGGGGATGGGATACAGAGTTCTGGTGGTGGGAATTGTGTGGAGTTGTAGCCCTCTTATCCTATGGTTTTGTTAATGTCTTCTTTTTTAGATAAAATAAATAAATAATATTAAAAAATTAGCCTCAACCATGTGTGTATAAGCACTGAATCTGCAAACTAACAAATAAACAATTTATATATTAATGAATGCATAAACATTTCCAATATCTTTGTAGTTAAAAAATAATTGCAGTGATTTAAATCTATTAGCAATATCTAGGCTTTATCTGTAAGACACTGTATCTTTAAGCCATCCTCAACTATAGAATATAATCTCTGACAATTATTTTTTCTAGGCATACTAGACATTCTCATGATATCCTGATTTATATCTTTCCACTCACAGATTGTTAATAATCAACAAAGTGACCAAACCCCAAACTTAAAATATGTGAAATAGTAAAACAAACTTAGCAGAAGTGAATTACCAAGCATGAACTGAAGAAAGTTCAGTTACAAAATCATTAATCTTTTGACTAATGTAGAAACACTGTGTTTATAGAAAAAGTCTGAGGATTTCTACTGATTTCTTATCATTGTTATCATTGTGCGGGAGGAAAATATTCCATAATGATTAATAAGGCAACTTGTTCCATCACAAGATGTATGGCATTAAAAAAGAACAACTATAGTATGTGAGAACAAGTTATACCTTATATTTTTATTAACTTTACAGAAAGATAAAGAAGACCAGTGGCTAGAGAAGAAAGTTCAGGGCAATAAAGACCACATTATTTTGGAACATCTTCAGTGGACAATGGGATATGAAGTTCAAATTACAGCTGCCAATAGATTGGGATATTCAGAACCAACAGTCTATGAGTTCAGTATGCCACCAAAGCCCAACATTATTAAAGGTAAGCAAAACTGGATGCTTTCTAAACTGAAAACAAATGCAATGTCATATCTTTGTAACCCCTCTGGATCTTTTCTTAGTATCATAACAGTTCTATAAAAGAAAATTTTACTTCTAAGTTCTAGTCATGACCATTGTTATATGTTATATTCAAGATTCCTAAAGGTATTTGCAGTGTGGCATTCATTTGTAAGTACACTGAAAAATTTAGTGGTTGATAATGGGGGAAACTAGAGGATAGAATGTAAGAATGACTAATGAAAACTAGTGTAAATATTTCTGTCAAGGGCTGGGTGTTTAAGCACATACATTACTATATGCAAGGACCTAGTTTCTAGCCCTGTTCTCTACCTGCAGGGAGAAAGTTTCACAAGTGGTGAAGCAAATACTGTAGGTGTCTGTTCTCTCTCTCTCTGCCCTCTCAAATTCTCTCTGTCCTATCAGAGTGAAAAAAAAAAAAAGGCTGACAGGAACAGTGGATTCTTCATACAGGTACCAAGACTCAGCAATAACTCTGGTAGGAATAAATAAAGTAAAATAAAAATTTCTATCAAGGATACACACACACACACACACACACACACACACACACACACACACACCCATAGAAAGGTATGGCCAAAGATCATGAATAATCCATGTCTTATAAAGAAAAAAAGAAATTTGAAAAGGTAAAATCAATTATATAGGGAGTCAGTTGGTAGCACAGTGGTTAAGCGCCACCTGCATAGGTGGCGCAAAGTACAAGGACCAGCATAAGGATCCAGCTCCCCACCTGCAGGAGAGTCACTTCACAAGTGGTGAAGCAGGTGTTCAGGTGTCTGTCTTTCTCTCTCTCCCTCTTCATCATCCCCTCCTCTCTCCATTTCTCTCTGTCCTATCCAACAATGTCAATATAAATAACTGCAACAATAAAACAACAAGGGCAACAAAAGGGAATAAATAAATAAATAAATAAATATTTAAAAAATCAATTACACAGTAAAAGCAAAAGCTGCAGATGCAGCCCCAGACAAATTGAGTTCTAGAGTCTCAAAGGAATTCACAAAGTTACAGGTATTCGTAGCACACATGCAGAGTTGACAAGTTAAATAACAGTACTTACTTACATTATTATATGTTGGCAATATGACCAAAGCCTAGAGGAGGGGTTTTATATTTCTTAAGTTTATTTATCAGAGAGGGAAAGAGAGAGAAAGAAGGAATGGTAGATAACCAGAATTATTACATTAGCATATGTGGTCCCTTGACCAAACTTGGGACCTGATAAGTACAAATTGTTTACCTATTGCTTCACTCTCAGGCAACTAAATTGTTTTGTGATGATGCTATAGTAATAATAATATGAGAACTTATTATGCTTTCTAACTTCAAGTAACTACTTTTAAGTTCTCATTTTTATAATTGATTTGCTCCTTTAAATACAGCATTTAATATTTACTGGTTAACTTTATTCATAAATTCCTGTGCATATTCTATTCTATTTATATTGTAATAGAATAGGAGTATGGGCTCATAATACTTATTGAACCTGGAGAAATTGTCAGTTCAATCATGTTTTCAACACTCTTGTAATTTCAAATTGAAATTACTCTTATTACTATGATCTGTAACATCACAGTCAAGATTTAAAAAATTGAAACTGACATTTATCTTTTTATAAAAATAATTAATATTGGCTATGTGGATTAAGAATAATTTATATTATGACTTTGTGTTTCTAATATTAATAAATTGTTCCTATTATAATATGTAATTATAAAATTGGGAACATCTAAAAATAAAAAAAAATCTAAAAAATAATCACCTGTATTAATTTACAAGATAGTTCTTCACTTATCTCACTTCACTTTTTAAAATTTGGTTATCATTCCTAAGTATTAAAATCCACAGGCATAATTTGTTTTCTCCCTCATGAAAGCTGACAGAGGCAGCTGCTCTCATTGTTTCTGTATGGGATGGTAAAACAGGGCAGTGAGATGAGGGAAGCAGCCTGTGTAATGGTTAACGTGTAGTACGATCAATGTTTTACATTGGAATAGAAATCTGAGTTGATGAATGACATGTTACCCTTACTCTCCAAACATCATTTTGAGCAGTTAAGGGTCAGAACTGTCTTAAGTCATCTGACAAATCTGATGCCTTCCCCCCCCCCAACTTTTGTTGCCCTTGTTGTTGTAGCCTTGTTGTGGTTATTATTGTTGTTGTTGTCGTTCGTTGTTGGATAGGACAGAGAGAAATGGAGAAAGGAAGGGAAGACAGAGAGGGGGAGAGAAAGATAGACACCTGCAGACCGGTTTCACTGCCTGTGAAGCGACTCCCCTGCAGTGGGGAGCTGGGGGCTCGAACCGGGATCCCCATGTCTGTCCCTATGCTCTGCGCCATGTGTGCTCAACCGGCTGCACTACCGCCCGACCCCCATCTGATACCTTTCTAAGATAATGCATCTAAAAAATAACAGTTGAATGTACTATCAGTTTCATTTCTCTGCTTAACTTTGAAATACTAGTAACAGCCTCTATAATCATTATGTATTATATTTGTGTTAGTTATTTTCTATACAGATATCAGGAACATGATATAAATATGACTCTCACTTGGAGCAGTCACCAAATAAAGATTGTGAAAGTATGCATCACTCTAGCAAATTCTTAGCAGCTTTATTAATTTGGAGGGGATAGTTATTTTTATCCTTACATAAATTCATCTTTTATTTTTATTTTATTTTTTTTTTATAAATTCATCTTTTATATGGTAGAAGCCTACAGTTTTAGTGACATTTTAGAAAGTTACAAAATGTAAAAAAAAAAAAAGGACTTAAGTCAGATGACTCTTAGCCTTTGCTATGTTTATAAGGAGTTTTTAATAGAAATAATAAATATAGATCCAAAGGCAGGGCATGTATAAAGTTGCAACAACAGCAGAGAGATTTTATAGTTCATTTTCTCTAAATGCATGTTTGTTTCACTTTTGGAGAGCCAGTTTTTTTGTAGTTGCAGGAAGAAAAATGGACAGAATTCTGGTTTATAACCTTAGCTTTGTACTTATAATGTAACTTATTTGATAATCATTCCTCTACCCATAGATCAGTTTATTTTGACTTGGCAATGACTCATTCATTGTATTGACTTTTGACTTTGTGACAAGTCCTGTCTAAACTACATAAAAAGATGTTTGAGGTAGTTTTAGAGGTTTCTCTGGCCTCAACAAAAATAACTTGTACAGTATGAATGTTCAAAGAACAAAACATTCATAGGACAAAGAGAGAGAAAGGGAGTGAAGGAAAGAGAGAGAGAGAGAGAGAGAGAGAGGGAAGACACCATCACGGCACACAGCATTGAAGCTTACTTTCTTACTTACTTTAATGCATTGGAACTAGCTCAAACCTGGATTGTGTACATGCCAAAGCAGCACTATATTCATGTGAGCTATTTTACCTGCCCAACTGGTACTTCTTTCTCTCTCTTGCTTTCTTTTTTGTATTAATATTTTTATCCTTATTATTAAGCAAGGATTATTTCTTGAGTTAATGAAGAATGGAGGGTTAAAATCTGAGTTTCCTGGTACTTAATATATTACATAAGGAAGATAAAAATCACACTACCATCTCAAAGAGACCAAGATGTTACAGTTTCAAGAAGAAAAGGCAGAAATAGAATTTGACACTTGAAATGCTACTAAGAGGTCAACAGAACTCAATTGAAAGATATTGAAGTATCTTTATTGCATACCATTTTGCTAAAGTCTTCGGGAGAGAAAATAAGTAGGAATAAGATAAGGACTATATTTGAAGTTAGGAGATTTAGACAGAATATTTATTTAACACTTGCAAAAAGCAGAGAATAATGGTGTTAGAAGGACTTTTATAATGAAAAGTCTTAGGTAGAAAGTGATTCACAACTGATGAAACATCAGTCAAGAAGTGAAACATTACAGGTAGGTGAGCTGATAAAGTTACTGAGAAAATAGGAGATCAAATTAAACTTTATTAAACTGTGTGGGTAATGAAAATCTAGAAATGCTTACTGAGAAAAGAGAAAAATGAAAGTGTTATTTCATCTCTGAAAATATGACCCAAAACATTATAAATTACTATTAATTCAAGGACTGAGCATAGTGGGTTTCTATATGTACTTAGTAGATGCTACATTTTTCCATTTTATCGTGCTAGTTAACATACTGTATAATTAATTAACTAACAATGTTTTCATAATTTCACTTAGGAATGGATTTTAAATGATGTTTTAATTGCTTATAGATTTTGCAAAATCAGGTTCACTCTCAGAATATTTATAATGTGTGATTCCAATCCCATTTTGTTTTATAAACAATGGGAATATTAGGTTATTATGCTATAAAGACATGTAAGAGTGACTGCAAAACTATGATATATAGAACTAGAGACTGATAAAGTAACATTTATTGCTGTGCTCAGTGATTAAAAAACTAAAATATCATGGCATTAGTGAATTTAATACAACTTATTGCTTTAAGAATCCTTAAATATAATCAATTTTCTTTAAAAGTCATTTCCACTATTTTTTGTCTTGCAACATGTTTGATATTATTTCTTTCAACCATGAAAGATGTTTACCCATATCCTTTACTATTTACTTCCCCTTCTCCTCTTGTAACTGTGATGTGAAGAGAAATAATTTAGTTTATATAGCCTTAAAAATTGATGTTTTAATTATTTTTACCATCTAGAGTTGAGCATGGAAAAAAGCTTTCAGTATTCTTAAACTTTAACACACTTAACACAAATGGTGTAAGTATATACTACTAAAATTTTTCAACAATTTTTTAATCGCTTGTCATTGTACTTCTAATGCACATTAGAGAAAAGTCACTTTACTGACATTTGCTCAAGTTCTAAGAAACATTGGTATATCTTTTCATCTTTGAATAACTCAGTACTAACAAAACTGTCAAATTGAATATTCAAGTGCAATGAAGATACTAAAATGTTATCTTAAGGTCAAATTTGTAAGGTTTTTTAACTTAGAAAAATTCTAAAATAGGGAGTCAGGCGGTAGCACAGCTGATTGAGCGAATGTGGCGCAAAGCACATGGACCGGTGCAAGGATCCTGGTTCAAACCCCTGGCTCCCCCTTGCGGGAGTTGGGGGTCGTTTCACAGGCAGTGAAGCAGGTCTGCAGGTGTCTTTCTCTCCCCCTCTCTGTCTTCCCTTCCTCTCTCCATTTCTCTCTGTTCTATCCAACAACAATGACATCAACAACAACAACAATAATAACTACAACAATAAAACAAGGGCAACAAAAGGGAATAAATCAATATTTTTAAAAAAGAAAAATTCTAAAATAATATGAAGATTTAAGTTCCACTAATTTGGGAGAATTTTTTATACTTATTGAAAGTCAACTATAAACACTAATCCTATACCTGAGACAATATTTCATTGCTTTGGCATATAATTTATGTCTATAAATTATTTTTTGTAATCTTGGTTCTTAAAATTATTTTAGAAGAGGGAGGATAACACGTAAATAGAGTATGCATATGGCGGGTTGGGTTAATGCATTTTGCTAAAAATTTTCATTATGTAGTTACATATTTTCTTATATTTTTATTGCTAGTTCCTTATCAAAATATAGCAAATTATATTAAATGTCTCCAAATAAATTGTGGTAAACGAAGTGAATAAAACAGATCGTTAAACATGCAGAATATGATGAGCATAATTTAAAGTCACAGTGTAAATTTATCAGTAACAGTGAAATGAAAAATAAATGTCATTAAAGAATATTCACGTTTAAAAAATCAATAATAAACTAATATCTGAGTCATATGAAGAATTATTATAATGAGTCTCAGCTGTCTTAATATACAAAAGTACTTACAAATGCTTTCTAGATATTTGACCATTGTTTTATTGTACGTAGGTATATTTTTGATAGGCAATTGAAAATGGCTTTGCTTAAATCTTGGATTAATTGTTTTCTCTCTTTTTTTTTCTTTCCTACTGTCACTTTTTTCTTTTCCTTTATTTTTCATATTTGTCACTCCTTCCCTTAATTATTGTATTCTTACTCTGTCCTCAAAAACAATTTTCATCATGCAGATAAATGCTGTGAAGCGAATAAAGGTGAAAATGGAAGCCAGTCATGGCAGCTGAATGCTTATGGGTTTTCTTTCGTTGTTGCCATCAGTTTGTCTTGCATGTTTTAATGTTGTTCATAAGCCATATGATATTTCATTCTATGCTTTACAAATTTATAAAGCTAAATATAAATCACAATGAAAGATGTTTCTGAGGTCCAACTAACTATTGCATATATTTCATCCATGAACAATTAGCCAATGTTCACCTTTCCTAAGTTACTAGCCTTAAAGCAGATAATGTCAGAAAAATCTCTACTAGAGGTAGAATCAGGATTTTTTTTTCCCAAGGTTCCAGTTCACTGCATAATTCTAAAATTCCCCTTTAGTTCAAATCTGAAGTTCACCTTATTAAACATCTCATCACTTGTTCTTGAAATATATGCATTTGCTAAATTTATTCTTTGTTTTGCAAACACAACTCAACATGAATTTGTTTTTTTGTATGAATAGAAATACAGTTTTATAGAATTGTAATTATGCTTTGATTTTATTATTCTTTAAGAATATCTAACTTTGTGACCATTAATATCACACATAAGACTGACCACTCTATAGTAATTGTATATTTCTATTGTATTACTTCTTATTTTACATAAAAATTGAGGAAATATAATGAAACAGTTTTCTTTTAAATTTGAACATCATTTTAAAAATATCACACTTTTTTCCCCTTTAAGTGAAAATCTCTCTCTGCAACTGCTCCCTCCTCAATAAATAATAAACTAAGTATGCATAGATTTATGAAGTTGCATTCTTTATTGGATTGGTATTGTATTTTGAGCTAGCATCATATATTGATAACATATATGTCCTTTGCCAAGACACTTAATCAATGTCCTTATAACATTAGAAATTAAATTGAATTGAAAAGACTTTCTAGACTCCAACTTACAAAAAAGCAAGAGTTGAGGGGATAACATGAATAATTACTTTTGTTTTTACATTTTCATAATAATTATCAAAACAGAAAGAATGTGTTTTTTCACTCCCAGCCTCACTCTACCAAGAGATTCTTACTAATAGGACATTTAGGGGGTAATAAAAATCCTGTACATGACCATAACCTCATGGAAAATAAAATGATTGAAATCTGGGCTCTGGAGATGTTTTCACCAAAAACAATTTTGTTTTATGAGGTAATTTTTCTCAGTCTCTTCTTCAAAGTACATACAATACCATGTCATGTAAGTCATAAGACTACAGAGCTTTATTTGGTAGACTGTTTTATAAAAAATTCCCCCACCCCTATATTTTTTGCTATTATGGCTTTTTTTTTGCATAGGGAGTGACCCACCCACTAACTGAACACACTTTTCAGCTTTTATCTTTTCTTTCCTGCTGAAACAAAGGGATTTCCCATTATACATATATAGAAATCTTCTAGCGATCTATATAAGGAATTGCCCATTTTCAAAATAGCTTTACCCAATATCCTGTGTATTAAAAACAATTACATGCTTTATTCCATGATATCTGAATCTAGATAAGATATTTAGATGTGTTGACTACTGGTAAATATAAAATACTGGTTTTCTATTTACCTAGAACAGTTTGTACTTCATTATAATCTAACTGAATTTTATTGATATGTTATAATTATTATTAAGAGATATTCATGTAGAAATTATCTTGACTTAATGAGCAGAAAACATGAAATATATGTCTTTAATAGGATAATGAAACTGATTTTTAGAATTTTATTCAATGTAACTCAAGGTCACCAGTAATTATCTGAAGAGCTTTGAGAGGTTTACATGATACCGAAACTGACATTTGGATAATTCAGAATAGTTTTAAAATTAAAATGCAATTATTAGCAAAGTTGTTAACATTTAATAACTTGATCATTTTATGTTTGTTAATCATCTAAGTACAGATCAGGTTTTTAATTCTAAAATTAATAAACTGTCCTTTGGCCAAATGTATACTCTTACATAGTTTTTCTACTGCTCTGAAAAGTGAATGAATTATTTAAAAATTCTTCTCAGACACTTTAACATAATTGGTTCTGTCTTTTTACATCCTTTCTGTAAGAAATAGAAAAATCACAAAGCTCTAAACTGAATAATTTTCCATTTTGATGATTGAGACTTTAGTAATTACAGTGATCTTTTTGGATTTAAAGAAATGATTTATTACTCTAAATTGTAGTTTGTATTATCTGATTTCTATTTTTGTTATATGAACTGTACAATGTTTGTTATATAAAATCATAAAACTTAATGGAGAAGCCTTTTTTTTTGGTCAAACTGTAATCTGGAAATGTAAACAAGTATGATTTTTCTTAAGCAGGTTAAAACTTCCAATAATTTAAATTTTCTCCATCATATCATCCAATAACTTTTTGTTTTAGTTCAATGCATTTTTAAAAACTGTGTGTCTGAAATGTACAAAATATGTACTTGTGTTGCATAGTGAGTTTTATGTCAATCATTATATAATCAGAAATATGTCTGTGTTTATTGATGTGTGTATAGTATGTATGTTCAAGTGTTAAATCATTATCATTGTTTTGACCCATTGTACCAGCTTTTCTTATGCATGACTGACAATATTTGCATGTGGAATATCAGGATTATATACATATGTCACTATGAATCTCTCTCTCTCTTCTCATTCCTCTTCTAGTCTATTAGTCTATGTGCCCTTCTCTCATCATTTAGCTTCTCTGAATTCTTTAATTTAATTTAATAATTATTTAGCATATCACTACAAAGACCACTAACACCGTATTTTAGATACATTAGCAGAGTATATAATGAGGAGGTAGCACTAAAGTCACCTTTTCTGTGAATATAACAGATGATCTTAGGTAAAGTTTTTTTTTTTTTCACCAGCATTATCACCACTGCCCCTGTGGCCTTTTTTTTTTTTTTTTTTTTTTTTTTTTTTTTTTTTTTTTAGAGAGAGAGAGGGTGAGGGATGGAGAAACAAAGAAACAGAAAGAGACATCATCTCTAGCACTCCTCCACTCCTTGTGAAGTTTCTCCCCCATAGGCACTCCCTTCTAATGGCCACAGTGGCCCCAGTGGCCCCAGTGACATGTGTGCAATACCAGGTGAGCCACTTACCCCAATGTATTGTATTTTTTATCTTCCCTCTCAATGCCATTAACAATTCAGAATAAGTATGCTCTATATTCATATTTTTCCAAAAGCATTATTATATAAGTTAACATATATAGTCAATATTGTAGACATAGACAAGATTGAGATGCTTAATGGCTTCATTAAAAATTCCTTTTTGGGGGGCCCCATGCTGACACATCTGGTTGAGTGCACACGTTACAATCTGCAAGGACTGGGTTCAAGCCCCCAGTCCCTGCCTGCAAGGGGAAAGCTTTACTAGTGTTGAAGTAAGTCTTCAGGTGTCTCTCTGTCTCTCTTCCTCCCTATCTTCTCCTTCCCTCTCAATATCTGACTGACTCTATCAAATAAAAATAAATACAAAAAATATTTTATGAGGAGCCCCAGTGGTGGTGCACCTGCTGGAGCACATACATTATAATGCACACAGATGTGGATTCAAGCCCCTGGGCCCCACCTGTAAGGGGAAGCTTCATAAGTGGTACAACAGTTTATCTCTCTACATATTTATCGTCCCCTTCCCTTTCAATTTATCACTGTTCCTATCCAAAATAAATAAAAATAAATACATTAATATACAAATACAAATAAAGAAAAGTCGTATTAGAAGCTGTGGGATCCATCTTTTAAAAAGCCCTCTCTCCTTAACTTTTATAATGTCTACAAAATTTAAAAACATAAATCTGTGTTCCAGACATTAACACTGTATATATATATATATATAACAAGACACATTATTTCACTGCCAATAATTTTGATTTTGCATTTGATATTTTCTGCAGTTCCTACAAACTGAATAACTGAAAAGTTTTAAAACAATATCCAACTGAAAAAATAATAATGTTTAAATATATTTTCTAAATAAGAGCATCAATTTAAAGGACAAGAAATAGCTCAGCCGGTAGTGCATGCCCTTGTCCTCTGCCCCCTTTCTTACTGCACATGGAAGCATCATGGATGACAAAATTGCAATCAGGTGTTTCTCCTTTCTATCACTTTCCTATTCTCTTCCCAGTCTTTCTCTAACCCTTAATAAAAAAAAAATATTGCACCCAAGAGGCCACATGGCTGTACCTCACATCCACAGGCCCCTAGTTAATTCTCTGGTACTGATTTAAAAATACTTTTTTAATTTGATAAAAGTAAAAATCAAATAAGGAAATTTTCACAGCAATTTCAATTCTGTTCAGATTAGTGTATGACCATTTATATTCATCGAAGCGTATAGATCAAGCATGTTAAAACATGTATCTTTAGATCTTAAGAACTTTTTAATATATGTGAAAAGAATAGTCCTTATTAATATACTACATTACATTAAAAGTAAAAAAATTAAAAAATAAATTTCAGATGATTTTAGGGGTCCAAGATAAATACTAGATCATAAATATAACCATTAAATCTTTAAGGTCCAGCTTTTAAAAAGTTAGCTAATATTATGTATAATAACATATTCTTTTTCATATTCATGGTGTTTAAATAAATATACCTCTAGTCATTGAAAACATCTGAGATTTGCACTTACTTCAGTTTAATGATATAACTGTAAAATATTAGCAACATTAGAAGACTTAGTCTGTTATGAGACTACCTAAATTAAATAATTTGCCATTTACTTTGATCCTTTAATTTCACTCAATAAATACTGACATGTCATGAAGGCAGACCTAACATGCTATTTCATACATTTTATTATAGTTCAAATCTGAGTAGTATAATGTAAGAACCTCTAAATCAATTTGAATAAAAATATCTTAAGAAGACATTGTCTTATTTAGCCGTATTTCCTTTTTACTTTCATTTTCTCTTATTTTCACTTCCTTTTTACCTTTTTCTGTTTTTCACTTTATGTTTGACTCAGACTCTCTTCCTTTCCTTTTATCATTCAGTTTCTACCTATAAAAAATTAAGATATATATGTTTTCCTATCCCTTCTCTGTTAGTCACTGGTAAAGTTTGAATATAAACATTTTTGTCAAGAATATATATCATAAATCCAAAGATTAATGTGGTCATTGAATAAGTAAATCATATTTGCATATTTCAAATGATTGAGGCCTAGATCTTGGTATGACTTCAATATAAATTGAAATTGGAAAAAAAAGATAAGCATTCCAGCCATATAATAAGAAGTTACCAATGTAAATTCTAGGAGTATTACTCTAAATGTGTTTTTATCATTTAAATATAAAAGTTTAGTCTTACCTCCTTTTATTTTACTTAAACATGATAAACACAAGCAGATTACAAAATGCATATAAATAAGCAACCTTTCAAATTTTATGTAAGACAGAAGGTTAAGTTTAAATTTAATTTAATTTAATTGTTCTGTAGTATGATGTGAGTTTACTGTGAACACATTTGGTTTTATCTTCAGCTAAACTTATAGACCAATAAAGATCAATGATTGCATTCCTCCCACTGCATGTCTATTAACTGAATTCAAACATAAAATCTGTCTGCCAGTGCCCTAATAGAGGGGAGGATTTTAAAGCATCAGTTTTCATTTTTCTTTCTGAAGTTGAAAAAAAAAATTAAAGAAAAACTATGTACTTGGGAGTCTGGCGGTAGTGCAGCGGGTTAAGTGCACATGGCTCAAAGCGCAAGGGCCGGCGTAAGGAAAACTATGTACTAATAGTGATTTCCTTGTATCTGTTAGTATACTATTATTTAATTGATTTAAAGATAGTTTATTTAAGTGGAATTAAAGTTAATTTAATGTTTGAACTAATCTTATATTGGTTGTATTGTCTGAATATATACATAATTTCCTAACTTGTTCAAGTTAAATCATATTATTCTTTTTTTCATGTTGTGTTAAGTAATAAAAATATAGTTACATATTGCAAACTATGCTTAATATTAAGATGTAACATCATATTTTAACTATGTCATATTTCTTTTAATCTTGTGACAAATGAGTACTGTGAGTTAAACATCTATTATTTTCTTAATATAAAATTAATTTGAACTATTGTTTCAAATAATGTTCACAATTCATGGTTGCTTTGAGAATATTTTCTCACATTTTACATTGATTTTCTGTGTGATCTGTTTAAAAGTGACTATTTCTTATCTTTGTAATTGCATTTGCTTTCACCATAGCTTATTTTTCTGAAAAAAAATGTATGTTATAAATGTATTGTCCTCAATATCATCTCTTATTTGATACCCCTGACATAATATCCAGCACTCTGTAATCGTATGCATGCTTCATAGTATATTAAATGTCATTTTATTTTCTGTACTTTTTTGTCTCCATTGTCGTAATAAAGAAAACTGAGGAAAAGCTTTGTTATATGTGTTTTCTTTATTACTGGAACAACCCTTTTCTGTCTTTGTTGTGTGTCTTCATTTCTAACTTGAAGAAATCCAGCATTTCAATTGTAAACATATTTAATGAGTGATTTCTCTTTGTGAATAAATAAACCATGATCAAAATCATAAAATATGAACAATTGAGAAACATTACCAAATACTATGACTTACAGAGAAAACTAGTTATATAATCTTCTTAGAAACCTAGATAATAGAAAGCTAAATGATTATAGAGGGTATCTCATTGCTACTTTCGGTGTCCCACCTCTCTGTGTGAGCTTTTTTGGATATATGAGGAGAGAGTACACAACCTCAGAGTAACTCACACTGTTTAGTACTCCCATAAAATATACCAAGAGCTGAAACCAGAATGGCACAGCAAAGAATGGCACAGCAAGCACCCTCCTGATAAACTATTTCATCTGTCAGTAGAGGATATTTTCATAAAGCATATTAATATAGTCAGTAATTTCAGTAATGTGGGAATTATAAGTAGTAGTCATTGATGGCAAATGTATACAAAATAAATGTATGTAAACTGATTTTCTCAAATTCTCTCAGTTAAGACATTTTTAAATTCAGTTTTAACACCATGAGAATGAAATTGTAAAATGAAAAAAAAAAAAGAGCATTTGCTTAATCATATTCAAGGTATGAAGCAAAAATGATGACAGGTTACAATTAATAACAAGAAAATAAATAAGAATAACAATAAGAATAAAACAAATCACTGTACAGTATTTTCTGTTTTTCTTTGTTTGTTTGCTTTTGTACCAGAGCAATGTTCAATTATTCAAGTCTGGCTTATGATGATACTGGGGATTGAACCTCGGACTTTTGGTGCCTCAGACATGAAAGGCTTTTTTCACAAGCATTATCCTATATTCTCCAGCCCTAAGTTTTAATATTTACTGAGTTACATACATGAAACCCTTCCATTATTTTACATACAATTAATAAAATCCATCTGAAATATCATTTTCACCACATTTCAGTTTGAGTTATAAGGCCTATGGTCAATAATTTGCATACTCAAGAGTCACACATCTCAAGTCCAGTGCTCTTGATAAAATACTGTATTACTTCCAGTTTGTTTTTGCTCTGGACCTAGATTCAAATGGTACATTTAATATGCAAATTATTCAATGTTCCTATAATTTTTAAAGAAATTGACTTAGATATAAATATGTATGTTGTTATACAAACATATTAACACTGAACTAGAGCATCGCTACATGAAAATTAAAGTAGTGTAGAAATTGTAAAAGATAAAATGTTCATTTTCAATATTTAAATTATTTTAAGATACTCAATCTTTCTGTTTGTTTTAATATTTTTTTAATTGGGAGGTTAGTGGTTTATAGTTCTTGGCACATGGGTACAATTTTCCATCTGGCTATATAGTTGTCTGTAAAACACTCACCCCTAGCTTGGGTCTGTTTCCATTATCACATATCAGGACCTCCAATCCTTCGTCTTGTACTTCCCCAGAATCCTCTGATTTGGTGCAATATACCCAACAGGTCCAAGTTTTACTTTGTGTTTCTCTTTCCTGTTCTTGTTTCTTAACGTCTTCCCATGAATAAGATCATTCCATGTACATTCTTCTTTTTCTGGCTTATGTCAGTTAACAAGACTCCTTGAAGTTCCATCCAACATAAGGTGAAGAAGGTAGCTTAACCATTTTAAAAAATATCTTCTACTTTATTTACTTGTTTATTTATTCATTTATTTTTGTTTTATTATTTGGATAGAAGCAGAGAGAAGTTGAGAGTAAAAAGGGAGAAGTAGAAGGGAAGGGAAAGTGAGATACTTGAGGCATTGCTTCACTAATGAAACATTCCCCTTGCTGGTGATATCCAGGGGCTTGAACCCTGGTCCTTACCTACAGTAATATGGATGCACCACCACCTGACCCCTGACACAATGTTTCTTATTCCAGAGCAATCCACTCCAAATTAACTATCTGTCATCTATCTATCTGTCTGTCTGTCTATCTATCATCTAATCTTCTGTCTATTGCAATAAAACATAGGTATGTGTTTCAAAATGAAAATGCTAATGTCTATATTGTGCATCCTCCAAAAGATACAGTAGTTTGAAGTTTTGCTTATTGTGTTAAAGAGAATTAAATTATATTTCTTTTTTAAGTTTTTATATTTATTTATTTTTATTTTCCCTTTTGTTGCCCTTGTTTTCTATTGTTGTTATAGTTATTGTTGTTACTGATGTCATCATTGTTAGATAGGACAGAGAGAAATGGAGAGAGGAGGGGAAGAAAGAGAGGGGAAGAGAAAGATAGACACCTGCAAACCTGCTTCACTGCCTATGAAGTGATTCCCCTGCAGGTGGGGAGCTGGAAGCTCGAACCCAAATCCTTACACCAGTCCTTGTGCTACTGCTTGACTCCCTAAATTATATTTCTTTGTTGTTCTTGTTTTTATGTTTCCTTAATCCCTTGTCTATGGGATTATAAACTATCTGTGAATACTTGAGAATATTTTTATTTTTTGCACCCAGGGTTATTATTGTGGCCATTGTTTCAATTTTTTTTGGCCGGGGGGTGGGGGTGGGTAGGACAGAGAGAAATTAAGAGGGGAGGGGAAGATAGAGAGGGAATGAGACAGAGAGATACTGGCAGACCTGCTTCACTGCTTGTGAAGCAAATCCCTGCAGGTGGGGAGTCTTGGTCTTGAACCATGATCCTTGCATGGGTCCTTGTACTTTGTATTAGCTGTGCTTAACCCAGTGCACCACCACCCAGCGCCCTTGGAAATTTCTATAGCAATGGCTATAGTAACTTCATATTACTTTTTGGCATAACATTACTTTGTTACTTTGGCCACAATGAAGAGACTAGGAGAATCTTAGTTTCTTAGAAAACTAAGGCAATCTGATTATTCCCATATACTAAGCAATCATAATTATTTCATCAATAAAGTGAGTATTAGGGAAGCTGAAAAATAGTCACCAACTCACACACACAACTGCTTCCAGAAACCGTGACATCTCTACAAGTCAGCTATGATATGTCTGATAATGTTTTGCATGATCAATGCAAATGCATACACATTGGTCTTAAACAATATTTTCTGAGAACATTTTATAAAATTATTATTTAAATTGCCGGTAGTAATAGTTCACTTTCCATTACATGAAATATTTTAGTCACTGACTAATAAAAGCTAAAAGAAATATTTTCATCTCAGTATGTATCCTTTTTATTATAGGATCAAATTGTAAGGCATCAACACGAATTTTTTAAATAGTGGCCATATGTTTGATAATCTACTATTTTATCTTTTATTGTTTTAAACAGAAATGCCAAATATTTAGACATTTATATTAAAATAGATTATTTTTCTGTTTAAATATGGTTAAAATTTCTTCAAACTAGTGATACTATGTTCAGTAATGAATGAATAATAGTCTGGATTTGTTGTTGGTTATTTATGATTTTAAAGAGTCTAAGCAGGATGTGTATGCTACATATGAAACATAATGCAATATTTCCTGATATACTGAAAAATGGCAAAAGAACATTTCTCTTTTTAGTCCTTATTATTGTGGCTGGGTGGTGGCGTATCTAGTTGAGTGCACATGTTGTTGCTATGCACAAGGACCCAGGTTTGAGGCCCCGGTCCCCATCTGCAAGGGGAAAGCTTTGCAAGTGGTGAAGTAGTGCTCTAGGTGTCTCTCTGTCTCTCTTTCTCTCTATCTTTTCCTCCCCTCTCAATTTCTCACTGTTTCTATCAAATAAATATAATAAACTATTTAAAGAACTTTTAAAAAAGAAAAAAATTCTTATTATGGGAGTAAAATGAAGAGATCTCATATACTAACTTGAGAGTTAATTCATTAGTGGCTCAGATATGAAAGTTAATTAAAGGTATTACAGCAATATATATTCAACGTCTCATATACTTAATTGGTGGATTCTATTATCATAAATTAAAAGACAGAGTATGCAACATGCACATTTGTGTTATGCATAGCATAATGAGTATTTTTTTTTTTTTAGCTTTTAAGGACAAGTGAGTATTATATCCATAGACCTTTTCAATAGATAAGAGGAATGTTAGTATTTACTTATACATTTGAAAATTCTATCACTATATTTGCCTTTAAAATAGACTTTTTATTTCAAACCAATAATTTGTCTGTGTTATCTTACATGAAACAAATTCCTTACATGGTCCTGCAAGTTGCACGGTAGCTAGAACACAGGACTTATAGTAGGTTTCAAGTTTGATCACTGGCATTGCATATGCCAGAATGATGCTCTGATGCATATATTCTCTGTCTCATGCTCTTTCTCTATCTCCTTAATAAGCAAGTAAGTATTTTATATAAGAAAGACAACAACCCCTCAAAAAGCAAACTGAACACAGATGATAAAAACTAAAACTGCATGTGGAGAAGACAAAGTTAACGAGGCAAGAATGAACTTCAACAATGATACTGTTGATATCTGAAACAATAAATGTTTGTGATATGTTAAAGTATTTTCTTTTTAAATTATAAAACATTTATGTATTTACTTTATATGAGAGAGATGATCACTACTAGTCAATCCCAGAATTTATATATGCCAAGCATGCTGTCTATCCACTGGGCCATCTCTTCTCCCACGTCACTCCATATTTTGAAGATAGAAATGGTCTCCTTGCACAATATTGACAATTTGGAATGTCGATATGGATAAGAAAATAGATATTCTGTTATACAAAATAGTTTAATTTCAGAGTCTTATATTTTATTGTTGTACTTGAACTATAGTTCTACTTACATTTGAAAGTATTTGTCTCTGAAGTTCTCAGTAATTTGAAACATTTTTTAGAAAAACTCTGCTGTCTTTGATTTATTTCAGCCATTTTTTTTCAAATTAAACACATAAAATTTACGTTTTTTTAATCTAATGCTAAAATATCACCATATGACATTTTGAGAAATTGAAATTTCTATTAACATTTGTAAAGAGGAAAAACAATTTTACACTACTTTAGATTGCTCACTTACAACAGGAAATGGTTTTAAAATGATAGACCCTAAAGTATTGAAAAAAATCTTCTGAAAATGATGGGGCACATTAAATACACAATAATTATATATATATATATATATATATATATGCAGTTTTTGAATAATCAAGCAAACTTACAAACGCATAGTTTCATTATACCGCACCTACCTTATGATACATTAATAGAACATTAATTCAATTACTACTCACATATAAGATGTTGAGTCTAACTGGTTGCCTACTTCTTCATTCCAAATACCAAGCAGGAATTGATATGCCTGTATATGCTGTGGAAGTGGACATTTAGTAACAAGTGAGGGGGGGAGAGTGAACAAACACTACACAGTAAGGGCTTTACACATCTGTTAATCTCTCAACCATCACAACAGATTCATCTTCCTTATCTCAAGTACTCTCTTACTAGCTTTTGAAAAAAAAATCAAACTTCTTAGGTTTGGCTGGTGGTAG